>NC_063347.1:45006615-45063933 GCF_021869965.1 Rhincodon typus | reverse complement strand
GTCAGCTTTCCTGCTCCTCTGATGCTGCCTGTCCTGCTGTGTTCATCCAGCTCTACACCTTGTTTTCTCTGTTAAGGGCTATGTTTGGCCAGGCCCAGCAGCTGGCCTGTGAGGAGGTCCTCTGGCCCGCACGTGGGCTTGACGTACAGCCAGAAGAAAGGAAACAAGTTTTTTTTTGAATGAATGAATTACACAAGGAGTGCAATCTCCCGCAACAAGCACCACAAAATAAGCAAACATTATGTTTTTTTTCATAAACCATCACCTTATCACCCATTTCACTCATTAGATTATGAATTCAGGGGAGGTGATGGCCTACTTTTTATTCTTGCTGGACTATTCATCCAGAGAACAGTGTAACGTTCCAAGGACTTCGGTCCAACTCCTGCTGTAGCAGATGGTTCCTGAATTTGATTGATTTCAAATTCCACCAAGTATTGTTGAAACCCACCTGGTTGACTCATGCCCTTTAGGGAACTGGCGTACATGTGACTCCAGACCCACAGCAAAGTGGTTGATTCTTAGCTGCCCTCCCTGCAATTAGGGGTGGGCAATAAATGCAGGCCTAGCCTGTGATTGGAAAAATAATTGACAAGAATTATCCACCCAGGAACAATGAAAGGGGGTAGAATAGGGGAAAAGAACTCAACTCTTTATTTTGTACATAAAATCTCCAGCAAATCACCTGCAATACTATTTAGAAGTGCATCTAACAAGCACCTACCTCCCATGCACAATGCAACAATAATCAATATAAGGAATGGTAGGGAACTAAATTAAGATGAAGTTGGATGGGGAAGTGTTGCACTCCAATCCCTGCAGAGCCCACCTATTTCTAAAGACACTGAAGCCAGTTTTTTGATATTTTACTGTTCAGAGATGTTATTACACACTCAGCAGGTGGGATTTGAACCTGGATCTCCTGGCTCAGAGGTAGGTACACTGCCATTGCACCACAAGAGACCCTCCAAAGCCTGTACTTCGCTTTCAGTTTCTGAAACCAGTTCTTTTTCTATCCAGAAGTGTTAGCATACACAGCAGAACAGGTTTTCCCCCACCACTGAACTCCCTGTGGTATTTTTCATGTATTTTTAACCAGCCTGTTCAAACACATGTTTGGGGCAGTGAGACTTGAATTTGGATCTTCTGATCTCAGTGGACATTATTTCTGTGCCACAAGATCCCCATTGTCTTTTCTAACTATTCACCATCATCAGTAAATTACCTGTGTTTACCAACTGATTAAGTCACATGCAAAGCCCATTAAGGGCAATGCAGGCCACCAAACGTTAGGCAGAGGGAGGGAGCTAAATCAAATGGAGATGGAAGGGAAAATCTGGCACATCCGCCACTGCACTGTCCACCTTTCTCTGAAAGCATTGGTGTGAAACCAGATTTTTTTTTCTTGTATTGAAACCAATTCCTGAATTACTGTCAGCTGTTCTTAATCATATTTGGAGCATGCAAATATCAACACAGCTCGGTATTTGCAACCTCCTGTTTATCTGTCAGCTCGGTCTCCTTGATTGACTGACCAGGAGATCCTTGATTGGGGTTGTTAACGTGGGCCGATGAGATCCAAATGGGACTGGTTCCAATCACTACAAAAGTGTTCTTCCTGCTGGGCTAAGAAGCATTTATTTCTCAATCAGCATTGATTTGTGAAAAGAAAACTTATCCAGTCATGAACTGATTACTGTTTGTGGAATATTGTTATATAAACATTTGGCCCTTTTATTTTACAATCGTATTTGTATTTGTAATACAAAAGTGGCTACAAATCAGAAGTAAAAGGCACCATTGCCCCAGGGCTGCTTTTTCAGTCGAGACAAGCAATTGGGGATGAGTTTAACCTGGTGCTTACTGCACCTTCATAGCAATCTCAGGTGGGACAGGAATTGAACCAACACTGTTGGCATTGTTCTACATCCCAAGCCAGCTGTCTGGCCAACTGAGCTACATGCCTCTGGGGCTGTAGGAACTTTACAATCTGTCCAAATTCAAAACTGCTCATTCCCTGGAAATTGTTTTGAAATCTCCTGAGCTATTGAAAGACCCTCTGTGAATGTAACGTATGTCTCTGTCTCTGTCTGTCTGTCTGTCTGTCTCTCTCTCTCATCACTCTCTTGTGTAATGTTGCCTCTTATCGAATTTCCTGCAGTTGAAATCTTGGTAGTGCTGCTGTTGCAGGAATTAAGATAATTCCATTACAGAGCTATGATTATTTTCAATCAGTCTGCTCAGATGTGTGAGGACAGCTCCCGAGCAGGTTGGTGCACAAACCCAGTCCTTCTGGGTGAAAGGTGGTGTGCCACAAGACATTAACAGCATTTATTTTAATTGTAACTTGGTCACTGCCTTGATCTTATAACCACAAACTCTGTGCTCGTCCACTGTGGCATTCCAGAAACTGCTCGCTGAACTGGATCTATCCCTGAGAGAAATTGTAACATCTGCTTACCCCCACCACCCCTAATCTCAGATGGAATGCTTACCATTCATGTGATTTTGTGAGAAATGATGATTCCACTTCAATGGTGAGTTCAAAACAATAGTGTTTAAGAAGTTGATGCAGCTTTTTTTATCATACCCAATTTCTCACACTGTTATAAGTGTCTTCTAAAAGCTAGGGAATAGCCTAAATTATTAAACTAAAGACATGTTCGAGCAACTAAAACAAATTAACTTGGGAAGAAACAGCAAATTTAGACTAAAAGACTGGATTGCATCTAAATTATCCCAGACCATCCCAATTGACCAGGCAGCGTCTCGTGAAAGCAAAGGAACATGTTGCAATCAGTTCAGTTCATTTGCCCTGCAGAATAGTCCAATTGATTATTTTTAGCATGAAAGAGAAACATAGTTGTTCAAATGCTAGTTCATGCAATCGAACAATTCAGCATGCAAATAAAATGTACCAAACTACTCATTTCAAATCATGTTCATCAAATGTCTGAGCAAAGTTTTTTTTTTATGAACAAGACCGGAGAGTCAAAGAGCATGACTGTTATATGTACAAGTGGGCATCTAAAACTGGGGGAGACCTGCTTAGAAAGAAAGGGTTTTCTATTTAAGATACGTATGAGGAATTTGTTCTCACAAAGGGTTATTAGGTTTGGAATTCTTTTACTCAGAGCAGTGAAGGCTGTGTTACTGAATCTCTTGGTTCAATGGAAAGTGAAGGAGGGCATGCCAGGAGCAGCACTAGGGCACACCTGAAGATGAGGTATTGACCTGGTGAAGCCACCAAACAGGACTACTTTCACGCCAAACAGCAAAAGCAACAAGCAATAGACAGCTAAGTGATCCCACAACCAACGGATCAGATCTAAGCTCTGCAGTCCTGCCCCATCCAGTTGTGAATGGTGGTGGACAATTAAACAACTCAGTGAAGGAAGAGGCTCCACAAATACCCCCATTCTCAATGATGGCAGAGCCCAGCACATCAGTGCAAAAGATAAGGCTGAAGCATTCACAGCAACCTTCAGCCAGATGATCCATCTCGGCCTCCTCCAGTCGTCCCCAGCATTACAGATCCCAGTCTTCGGCCAATTCGATTCACCCCACGTGATATCAAGAACCGGTTAGAGACACTAGATACTGCAAAGGCTACGGGCCCTAACAACATTCCGGCAATAGTACTGAAGACTTGTGCTCCAGAACTTGCCGCTCCCCTACCCAAGCTCTTCCAGCACGGTTACAACATTGGTATCTATCCAGCAATGTGGAAAATTGCCCAAGTATGCCCTGTACACAAAAAGCAGGACAAATCCAACCCGGCCAATTACTGCCCCATCAGTCTCCTCTCGATCATCAGTAAAGCGATGGATGGTGTCATCAACAGTGCTATCAAGCAGAACCTGCTCAGTGATGCCCAGTTTGGGTTCCGCCAGGGCCACTCAGCTCCTGATCTCATTATACCTTTGGTTCAAACATGGCCAAATGAGCTGAATTCCAGCGGTGAGGTGAGAGTGACCCCCCCCCCCCCCCCCCCATATCCAGGCTGCATTCAACTGAGTGTGGCATCAAGGAGCCCTAGCAAAACTGGAATCGATGGGTATCGGGGGCAAATGCTCCAGTAGTTGGAGTCATACCTGACACAAATGAAGATGGTTGTGGTGATGGGAGGTCAATCATCTCCAGGACATCTTTGCAGGAGTTCCTCAGGCTAGTGTCCTCGACCCAACCATCCTTAGCTGCTTCATCAATGACCTTCCCTCAGTCATAAGGTCAAAGTGGGAATGTCCACCAATGGTGCTAAACATTGTGCAATCATTCATGACTCCTCAGATACTGTAGCAGTCCATGTTCACATGCAACAAGATCTGGACAATATCCAGGCTTGGGCTGACAAAGTGGCAAGTGACATTCACGCCACACAAATAGCAGGCTATGATCATCACCAATAAGAGACAATCTAAACACTGTTCCTTGATATTCATTGGTGTTACCATCACTGAATCCCCGGCTATCAACATCCTGGGGGTTACCATTGACCAGAAACTCAACTGGACTCACCACATTAACAGTGGCTACAAGAGCAGGCCAGAAGCTGGGAATACTGAGGCGAGTAACTCATCTCCTGACTCCTCAAAGCCTGTCCACCATCTACAAGGCACAAGTCAGGAGTGTGATGGAATACTCCCCACTTGCCTGGATGAGTGCAGCCCCAACAACAGTCAAGGAGCTTGATGCCATCCAGGACAAAGCAGCCCGCTTAATTGGCACTACATCCACTTCCTCCACCACCGATGCTCAGTAGCAGCAGTGTGTACTATCGACAAGATGCTATGCAGAAATTCACCAAAGATCCTCAGACAGCATCTTCCAAACCTACAACCATTTCCATCTGGAAGGACAAGGGTAGCAGATACATAGGAACACCACCACCTCCAAGTCACTCACCATCCTGACTTGGAAATATATCGCTGTTCCTTCACTGTCGCTGGATCAAAATCCTGGAATTCCCTCCCTAATAACATTTGTGGGTCAACCCACAGAAGGAGGAATGCAGTGGTTCGAGAAGGCATCTCACCACCACCTTCTCAAGGGTGACCAGGGACGGACAAGAAACGCTGGCCAGCCAGCGACGCCCACATTCCACAAATGAATAGGAAAAAGAAATATTCAAGGATGAGTTGGATTTTAATGGACAAGGGAGCTGAATGTTATGGGGAACCAGCAGGAAAGTAGTTGAAGCCAAAATCAGATCAGCAATGGCAGAGCAGCCTTAATGGCCTTTTGCTGCTCTAATTTCGCCATAATCAGTACTCAATTGTTTACTATCTACAGGCACCTTTTGGAACAGGTGCTTTATGCATTGTCTCCAAATTTGCTGCTGATAGAAGAATAGATGGGAGGGCATGTTGTGATGAGAGCATAAGGAGTCTGCAAGTGGATGTAGATAGTTTGAGTTGAAGAAAACTTGGCAGATGGAAGTATGAGGTCATGTACTTTGATCAGAAGAATCAAAGGCAGGCTATTATTTAAGTGGTAATAGACTTCCAAAAAAAAGTGCAGCACTGAAGGACCTGGGTGTTCTTGTGCATGAAACACAAAACATTAGCATGTCGATGCAGCAAGACATTAAGAAGGCAAATGGAAATTTTGGCCTTTATTGCTTAGGCATTGGAGCTTAAAACTAGTGAATTCTTGATGCCATTGTAAAGGGTGTCGGTGAGGTGCACCTGAAGTACCGTCTTATTGAATTGGTCGTCGCATTGGAAGCGGTTTAAAAAAGATTCACTGAGCCGATTACGGAAATGAAGGGTTGGCTTATTGAGAATGCATAAACAGTTTAGGCCTTTTATTCATGAGAATTTAGAAGAATAAGTGGTCATATTATTGAAACATGCAATATTCCAAGGCGTCTTGACAGGGGAGGCGCTGAGAATGTGTTTCCTCTTGTGCTTAGTCTTGAACTAGTTGCTGTAGTCACAGAAGAAGCGAATACTCCATTAAAACAGAGATGCAAAAGATTTTATTCTCCCAGATGAAGTGAATATCTGGAATTCTGTACTCATGTGACTTGGAAATGCTGGATCACTGGATGTATTTAAAGAGGAGGTAGATTTTTGAAGTGTCTGAGAGTTGAGGGGGTAAGATAAACTGACATGACGAAGATTTTGAGGACTTGGGGTAGATCAGCTATGATCTCATTGAATGGTGGAGGAAACTTGAGGGGCTGAATAGCCTACACTCCTATTTCTTAAAACATCTTACAATCTTAAGTTCCTCATTTTTTATGTTGAATAGTTGTTTCCAATTAAACTATGCCAATTTGTGATGTCATTCTCATTTTGACATGGATATACCCATGTGTTTGGAGAACTTCCAATAGCCAAAGTAAATTTTGGTAAATAACGTATGTAATGTTGGGGGTGGCTCAGTGGTTAGTACTGCTCCCTCACAGCGCTAGAGAGCCGGATTCAATTCCACCCTCGGGCAACTGTGCAAACTCCACACTGACACATTCTCCCCATGTCTGTGTGTGTTTTTCCAGGTGCTCTGGTTACCTCCTACAATCTGAAGATATGCAAGTTAGGAAGATTAGCCATGCTAAATTTCCCATAGTGTCCAGGGTAGGTGAATTCGCCACGGGAAATGCAGGGGTAGGGTAGGGGGTGGGCCTGGGGAGGATGATTTTGGGGAGTTGGTGTGAAATCAATGGGTCAAATGGCCTGCTCCCATACTGTGGGGATTCTATGATGGATTCTCATCACAGTGCAATCTGATACATCTGCTAAGTTTACGGCCACCATCCTGGTGTGAATTGACAGTGCTTGCTTGTGTGGTCGAGGAAAATCACTTGGTAGTGAGAAGAGGTTACATGATAGTAATGAGGCATGAATTGCATTCGTGTGAAAGACATTGTTACCAGAGTGAGCAAGATGCCAAGTCTTACTCCTTCAATATCCAAAGCTGTTCCCCTACCTGAGACCATATGACGTACTCTTATTGGGCAGTGCTTAATGCATTCACAACATAAGAACACAAGAAACAGGAAGAGGTTAGGCTATCTCACCTGTCAAGCTTGCTCAGCAATTTAATAAGACCATGGCTGATGTTTTCATGAACTCAGCTCCACTTACCCACCCACTCACCATAACTCTGAATTCCTTTCCTGTTCAAAAATCTATCTTTGCCTTAAATACATTCAGCAAGGTAGCTTCAACTGCTTCACTGGGCAGGGAATTCCACAGATTCACAACCCTTTGGGTGAAGAGGTTTCTCCTTAACTCAGTCCTAAATCTGCTTCCCCCTTATTTTTACACGTATATGACGACTAAAGTCATGTTTTATACACTTAGCAATTTAAGTGAGCAATAATGATTTGAGAACTTCGTTCTCAATATTGCTACCTTTTGTGGCATCGTGTGCAGCTCAGTCATGATCTACAAGTGTCAAAATTTGTGTTTGGGTCACGTCCTATTAACATTTCACCCAATGTGTGTGATGAGTTCCATCAGCCCTCATCAGATCATTTGGTAGTGCATGTGCTATGGGAAAAGTCAACACCATAGCTCTCAGATCATGGAAGGCATCTTTCTCAGTTGATGGATAGAATGAAGATGCCTTTAAAACCTACAGGTTGTACAGACTGCTTCTCCTTGAATGTGCTGTCCCAAGAGAGTGAAGGCACGCAGATGAGGTTTTGAGAAGTGATTGCAGTAAAGTGAGAGAGCAAGAAATAAATTCAGTAATTCAAATGGAATTACCTTTCAAAACGATTAAAAAATTTAAATCACCTACTTTCAATTGAATCAGGCAAGAAAGATTTCAACATGTCATTTGTCTGGAGAATTGGTATTCCCAAGCTGTCGTATTGAAATATCTTTAAGAAAAATGTTTATTTATTGTTTCAATGTGGCAAGCCTTGTTTTATAAACCAGCAATAATAACAAAAGGAGAGTTATCAGTAATATGTGAATTAGCATTCACTATTTGGCCTGTGGTATAGATATTAGAATCTGTTTTCTTCATAGCAGTATGTAAGCTGGGGAGTGGGGTGAGATTTAGTGAATTGTGAACATTCCTAAAGCAAAAGAGACATCCCATGGAGCATGTAACATAGATCATTGAACATGGCGCACAATGTTGCAGCTGAAGATTGTACTTCAGATGCTGAGAGTAGACAAATATAATATGGTATGTCTGCATCGAACCAAGAATCTTTTTAACATTTTTCTTTTCACGCCTTGTTTATATTGCAGAACTGTTGACTCATCTGTTACTCTAAATTATTTGCTCCACTTGTATTGCATACACAGTTGCTAAAGAGCTATGATTGCAACTTTAATATTCCTGCTGTGGAACTTTCACATAGATTAGCAACGTGAAACAGCATATCTGTCCTTGCAATGAAATTTTAAAGGCTCAGCCAGCACAGTTGGTGGCAGTTAGTTCATTTTGAGGAGTAAGATTTATTGCACGTATGTACTTTTTTTATTGAGTATATCTGCAATTATCATAATTTTTACAGGGCATTTTTAGTAAAGAAAGCTGAACAGGGTACTTTTATGAAAGAGCTGCTAATTATGGATGGGCCTTTTTAACTGGTTAATTATTCAGGGTGGCTAATGGACCTGAAGACCATTAAATTGAATCAGATCCTTCTTGCACTCGACAAATGTTAAGTGCCTCAATCTCTGTTTTTCACAGACTTTGGATTTGTAGCACATAAACGTGTATGTGTTCTTCTTGCGTGTGTATGCCATATAGATATAATTTGTGTCAATAAAAAATGAATTTCATGCTGAACAGTGACTGTAAAGCAACAATAGGGAAATCCTAAATAGAATCTATTTATTTAAGAAACATCAGTGGCTTGTCTCTATCCAAATGTACGGGTTATTTTTTGTAAACAAATAATCTATATTTATTATGCCATGTGAGAGGATAAGCTTACTGACTCTCCCTTACTGCTTTAACGTTAAGGTAGCAATAACAAAAGCTACTAATAAAACTGAATCAGGGATAGTAGGAACTGCAGATGCTGGAGAATCTGAGATAACAAGGTGTAGAGCTGGATGAACACAGCAGGCCAAGCAGCATCATAGGAGCAGAGAGGCTGACGTTTCGGGCCGAGACCCTTAATCAGAAAACATAATAAAAACATCCTTTTTTATCCTGGATCAAACATTACCATTTTTTAAAGAAAAGAATACATAGTGAAGACTGGATTTGATTTTATCCCAAATACACCCCCTTGCTGCCAAATCTATTTTCACTTGCTATTACAAATCCTTCGTGTACTTTTGGGCTGAATCTTTACATTTATCATATCTAACCTGAGCTTGAAATTCCATGTGTTCTCTATCACAAATGCAACAAAGCTACACCTTTTAGCCCTTCTGCCATTATGACCCTCAAATACTTTATCTGTCCAGACTCCACTGTCCTAGAGCTATCCTATCTTGATGGACTCTCATTCCTGTGTGGTCCGTACCTTCGCATTATCTCGACCCTATGTGCTGCAGGTGTCCTGCTCACTATTTACCTTTGTCCTCTAAGGACCAACCTTGGCTCCAATCTTCAGCATTAAATCCTCATCTTGTCTATCAATAACTGCAGTTCATGTTCATGGTATGCATGCAACTCCTTGACTCAATATTACATTACAGTTCTCCATTCTTTGGTGGTAGCTGCCCATATCCCCCACTTGAAACACTCCAATGTTCCCTCTATAAATTTTCCTATTCTTTTTCAATTTAAAAAGAGATCTTTCCATTTCTCCCAAACCTGTAAGTTGTTTCTATCATGAACTTCCAGTTACATTTCTATACCATTGTTGCCACTTGCTCTCCTCAAACAAAAAGTATTCAGCAGAAAGTGAATTTTTTTTTTCACAAATGGAAGGAAGCTGAATCATTTTGTTTATTTACCTTTCCCATTTCCTCTCTGGACACGTAGATTTGTGCTAGTGGAAATTTCGATGGCTAGCCTTGGATAAGTAGCTGGTCTGTAAGCCTGGAGCAGTCTGGGGGAGTACCACATGCATGATCCTGACTCTTCGCACGCACTCGTTTGACTCCGCTAACTTTCTTGCCTGCCATTGCCAGCTCACAGTAGCAATTGTCATTTCCTTCCCTATGATTTGAATCTTTCATACACCTCCCTCCAATAGTGTGCAGATACTCCCTTTTTGTCATAGAGTAATTCTGTACTCGGCATATGTGCCAGTGTTTATATGTATCTATTGCATTATCCTGAAAGTGAGCTTTCACTGCAGAGGTACAATCATTCCTGCATGCACAGTGATTAAAAGTTTTATTTTACAATCGTGAGTACTATCGTCTTTGTGGATTTTACTGCTGTTAAGAAATGTCATGCTTCTGTATTGGTCACTGGTTTCTCTCAACATCCAAGGGAAAAATATGACATACGAACTTTACCAAGGAACTGAATCAAGGATTTCTCAGGTATGAATAACAAATGGGAGAAAATGTTGGAAACACTCAGCAGGTCTGGTATCCCCTGTGGAGAGAGATAGAGAGAGAGAGAGAGAGAGACAGTGTTCATATTTCAAGCTTGTCACCTTTTTAAATTGCTGGCTGTCTTTTTGTCCAAGCACGTGTATAGATTGTAAATAGTTGAGGCACCAGCACCAATTCTTGCAGCAGACCACTAATCGCAATCAACCAACTTCAACATGCCCCATTTCTTGCAACTGTTTGTCTCCTGTCCATTAACCAAGCTTCTCTGTATCAACTAGTGTCCCTGACTCGAGGAGCCATTATCTTGTATATCAGCTTATTTCTTTTGTCATTTTATCAAATGTCTTTTGGAAATACAAGTACGTCAATCTGATAGTTGCCCTTTACCTACCCTACATGTTAAAAAAAATCTCCGCTAAACTTGTCCAAACACTATTTCCTTTTTCATAATACTATGTTGACTTGGCCTTATCACCTTATGATTTTCTGAGCATGTTGTTAAATAGTTCCTGAATAAAATCTTCCAAAGTACAGTTTAAATACTTACACAGTCATGGTTTACAACTCTCTGCCTTTTCATGACCACAGACTTTTTCAATGCAATTTTCAACTGGTGAAGTATTTCTGAATTGCAAGCACTGTTGTAATGTAGTAATGGCAGTCAACTGGCACAGAGCAATATCCTATAAACAACAAAGAGTTAATGACCAGATAGTCATTATCTTTTGAGGGATAAATATTGACCAAAGAAATTTAACATCTGGATCTCCCTGTAGATGGAGGCTTCATTTTGGTCTCGACTATGCTACAATCAAGTTAAATAAAACTTGAAATTAGTTTGGCTGTCAAAAAGAAAATCAAATTTAAATTGATTGTTTCAGAGATAGTACGCACTGCCGATGCTGGAGAATCTGAGATAACAAGGTGTAGAGCTGGATGAACACAGCAGGCCAAGCAGCATCAGAGGAGCAGGAAAGCTGACATTTTGGGTCTGGAGCCTTTTTCAGAAATCTTCAGAAATTTCTGAAGAAGGGTCTAGAGCCGAAATGTCAGTCTTCCTGCTGTGTTCATCCAGCTCTACACCTTGTTATCTTAAATTGATTGTATTGTTTTGATCTTCATGTAAAAAGGGAAGTTTTGTACCTGATTTTTCAGATTAAGTATTTAATTTGCAACATGTCTGTATGGTAGGGCAGTTGTATGTTATTCATGTTTGACTGAGGGTAGGGGAAGTCTTCTGGCTTAGGTGGAGCTCCTGCTCTGAACCAGAACCTCTAGATTTAACTTTTTTGCTTCAGGCCTCAGTGGCTCCATAATAAATGTTCATGATATGGTTGAACAAGTTGATAATCAACTTGCAAATCCAATGAACACTTCTCCATAATTACAAAGGGGGGAAAGAAACAGTTTGTGAAGACACCAAAGTAAACAATTCTATAGGTACTCCAATCAAAAACAGACAAAATCAAGTTAACTTGAAGGAGGTAAATCATCATTCGAATATCAAGTGTACACAAAATATGCTGTAAATTTAAACATGTTAATTGTTCAGTTGCAAGATGTCTGATTGCAAAAAGACTTGACAACAAAGTATTGCGATATTGCTTAATATCTTCTGAATTAAGAATTTTTGTTAATTTGGTGATTGTCAGCACGCAGTTGACATATATTTTGTCTCTTTGAAACCAGTTTAAAATTATTCTTGATCCTTCGTTGTGCTAATGTTGAATATCTCTGTGGGTTGACTAGAGATTTGTGTTGGCCGGATAGACTAAGAATGGAAGAGTCCTTCTTTTAAGATTTAAAAAAAAAAATCCACTGGCTGCATGTTTCTTGGTTTTTTTAATACCAGAATATAATTTTGAGATTTTTTATCTCACGCTGCCGTGATGGTTTTTGAGCTCTTGCTCCCTGCAATAGCAACCCAGACCTGTATTCCTTCAACAAAAATAAAATACTGCAAATGCTAGGTTCAGCAGATCAGACAATGTGTAGTTCAATTTTTAGATTGAATTAGTGAAATATTATTATCTGTTTTCCTTTGAATCAATAGTCCAGTTATGCAATCTCTATAATTTGTACCATAATTAGGTTCTGTATTAACTTTGTTCAGAACAGCAGATAACTACAAATTTGCAGTAAGTTTGTAAGGAATTATATGTTAGGTTATTTAACATCAAATAGTTTACTCACAATTAATAAGGTCATTGGGATTTTGGCCTTCGTAAATTAGGGTGCGAAGTCGTTCATCTTGATCATAAGAATAGAGAAGCAGAACGTTTTATATAAGATGTGAAACCTATCAAAGTTCATATTCAGGGAAACTTTGGTGTACTTGTATAAGAAATACAGAAAGTTATCGTGTGCCGTAAGCAATGAAGAAGGCAATGGCATGTTTGAAGAACAGGACTGAAGAAGTCTTGCCACAATTGTACAGTGCTTTGATGAGAGCAAACTTGGAATATTAGCGTGAGAGTCACCAGACTCCATGTTAACTCTGCTTTCTCCCATGGATGCTGACATGCTGAGTGCCATCAGCAATTTCTGTTTTCTTTTAGATCTTCACCATCTGCAATTCTTTGTTTTATTTCAGTGGAGTATTGGATGCAGTTTGGTCTTCAAATTTAAGAATGGATATACTTGCATTGGAGGTGGTACAATAGCATGAGATTGGTTCCTGTAATGACAGGGTTGTCCCCTGAGAGGAGGTGGAGTCAAATTGGGTCTACAATTTCTTCAGATTAGAAAATTGGAAGGAGATTGAATTGAAACAAGGAAGATTCTGAAAGAGCTTGATTGATAATCACTGAGGGATTGTCTGTTTGTTTCTACTGGTCAAGTAACCTAAAACATAGGTGCCTTACCCTGAAAATTTGCCCTTATCAGTGAGGACTGATTTTTGAGCAGTTATTTCGGTGTTTTAAATCTGTGCAATTTTCTACTTCACAGCATCGTGCATGCTCCATTGATGAATTAATTTGCAGATAAGACGGACAGAGTTTTTGTCTCCAAAGGAATCGAGGGCTAAGGAGAGCAGATAGAAAAGTGGATTTGAAGCCTCCATGATCTTTTTGGATACCAGAGCAGGTTCAACAGGCTGTACGGTTATTCCTGTTCTTATTTCTTGTGGACACAATTTTGATAGTTTTAGATGAAGTAGAAAAGCTGCTCCCATCAGCTGTTGGTACAAAGAATAATGGATGCAGATAGAAGGTTTGGGCAACAGATACAAGCGCAATGTGTGGATGAAACTTGTTATGTAACAAATGTTAATGACTTGGAACTCTCAGAGCCACAAGGATGTTGGAAGCAGAAACGATGAATGATTTCAAAAGGAAATTGCGCATGAATCTGAGAGAAAGAAGAACGTGTTGTGCTGTATGGATCGAGAGAGGGAATGCTCTCCAGACAGCCAGCATAGCTTTGATGGGCTTACTTACCTCCTCTTCCTAATAGCTTCCTAATTACCTTTGTTTCACGAAACTGACACAATTAGGAAGCAATATTCAGAAAGACGCATGTTCCATAATTTCCCTGGTTTAATATTGAAGTGTACCTAATCTCAGTTCCATCAAAATTACTTCCTAATCAGTAGAAATTCAGGTGGATGTTAAACCAAGTGTTTTTATAACATTTGTTTTGCCAAGTTTTGTGTCAGTACAGAGATATTAGCCTGTTGTCTATCATGAATAATATACACAATTAGCCCGAGGGTACACCCAGATGAAACAAGAATGTTAGAAACAACCTTTTAACCTTGAATCCTCTTCACTTGGCACATTTTTAAAGAAAATGTGAAAACTCTCTTTCATAATTGTTTACTGGGATACAAAGGGCAGAGTCTTCTGTTGTATCTAGGAGTAAGCTGGGAGCTGGGCAGGACATTTAATTAAATAAAATGATGGATCCTGAAGACTGTCACTTCCTCGCCTCTGCCAGAATAAAGTCGTCGATGGAGAGGCCCATGATTGACCTCCCCTCTCAATGCCAACTGAGGCACTTATGTGGCCAATTAGTGACTGCTTAAGGAGCTTGTTCTGCTGCTGTCTGTCACCAGGCAGCATGCATGGCAGATAAAACTACACAGCTGTTCAGAGATAGTAAGAACTGCCGATGCTGGAGTCAGAGATAACAGTGTGGAGCTGGAGGAGCACAGCAGGCCAGGTAGCATCAGAGGAACAGGAAAGTTGACATTTCGTTCGGGAAGGGTCCCGAACCCGAAACGTCAAGTTTCCTGCTTCTCTGATACTGCCTGGCCTGCTGTGCTCCTCCAGCTCCACACTGTGTTGCATCCGATTTGTTGTCTTGGTAGTGGGGGGGGACGAGGTCTGTTGATCAAAGGCACTCTGTGTCTGATCAAGGGACCAGGCTTCAGGAAGGGCAAGGGCTTGCTGAGAACGAGTTGCCTGCCCCCCTCTCTCCATGAGCCCCATGCCACAATACTCCCCACACCTCTACTTGCTCATCCAGCAATCGTGGAACTCTAATATCTGTCATTCCAGTGATAGCCATGGCCTCTACTCTAACCCTGCCGGGCAAAAGCGAGGTGCCAGCTTATGAACGGATGGTTGCTTTTGGCGTGTGTGACTTCCACCCCAAGCTCTTGATTCCATGGACACGTCCCATCACTGGTCTCAACACTCCCTGATTGACTTGTGGTTTCACAGATCCTCCAGAAGAGAGGTATTAGGGGACTCTTGCTGGCTGCCTGACTGGTTAGTGAGACCCCTAATTCCTCAACATGATTCCACCCCAAGGCTTGAAAATCATTGATCTGCACTACATTAAACAAATGGTGCACTTGAACAAAACACAGAATTTTGTTCTGGCTTCTTGTTGAAAAATAAACATTATTTGCTAATGTGATATTAAATGTTATGAAATATAAAAGTGCTTCCTCTTCAAAATTGTGCTAAGCGAGTGTTTATGAAGAAATTTCAATTAGTTTTGTTTTGAGTCTTCATGTGTAAAGGATTATGAACAGTGGTTCATGCTGAAGAGATAGCTGTACTTGAAAAGAAATAATCAAAAAAAATGTTGAGTATTCTTTTTTTAAAAAGCCATTTGTAGGAAATCATAAGGCTTCAGCTAATTGTTTCAATTTATTTAATGCAAATCCCATACCTGGGTTTATGGCTTTGTTAAATGTTGGCTTTCAATGGGGGTGCAGCCTGCTGAAACAGCAGCTATCTTTGCTTTTCCGAGAAAACCTTTTTGGTAGAGTCCACTGTGAGACATGAAAAGACTGTGTTCTCTTGAAAGACCTCATTTCTCAATGATTCATGACTGAGCAAAAGTACCAGTGACTACTGCCTGTGATTAGTGACATAAGTCTATATGTGCACTGATGGTGACCAAAAGTGATCTTGAACATTTCCTACCTTGTCCTTTTTTTTTCTACAAGAAGTAGAAATTATTTCTACCTGAAATCACTCCATAGAGGACGGTCTCTTGTCCCCAAGTCACCCTTGACTTAGGCATGCGCAGTACAGGGGCTCTGACCACTTAGCTCAGATCTAGTCCCTAGAGTGAGGAAAATCCCTGACACTCCTTTTGATTCCCTTCATTGGCTCAGGACTAATAGCCCCAAATCAGCTATGGCCATATTGAATGGCAGGGCAGGCTGAAAGGGCCAAATGGTTTATTTCTGCTCCTAGTGTCTATTGTTCTATGTTTGTATCTGTCAAAGAAGTCCTCCTTTTACAATAAATAAATTAATTTGCTTATTAAAGAAACCTGGTTGAATTTGTTTTCCTATTTGATACCTAATTTCAATGAGCTATTTAATTAGTCTTTTTAGTAATGACGGAAAAAGTTAAAATTTATACTGACACCAATGGAGTGCTGAGAGCAGAGACCGACAGTGCACTTTTGAACATTGTTCAGAACACTCAACATCAATTTCTTGACAGCTTTTGCAATGACTTATCACAACAACAAACTGTATTCATGAAGCCACTTTAAGAGAATAACATGTCTCAAAATGCTTCACAGGAGCGTTATAAATCAAAATTAGCCAATAAGCCATATTTGCCCAGATGGCTAATTGGTTGGCCAACAAGTAGGTCGTAAAGAATATCTTCAAGGTCGGTGTAGATATAGAGAGTTAATAAACTTTATGGAGGGAATTGCAGAGGCCAAGGCTGAGGCAACTTACGGCAAGCCCACCAATAGTGGAACAAATAAATTCAGCAACGCTCTGGCAGTTAGAATTTGACAAATGCAGTAATTTTGGAGGATTATGAGGCTGCGATTGACTGACTGCAGAGATGGGAATGGGCAGAAGCAATGAAGAAACTCAAAAACAAGGAAGATAATTTTACCATCAAGGCATGCTGTGTCAGCCAACAAGCATATGGGTTGATTTATGAATGGGACTTGGGATGGGTAGCAGAGTTCTCATGTTTGGATGTCAAGTTTATTTACATTGAGAGGCTGTAGGTGCTGTGTTGAAAGAGTTGAGATTAAAGTAACAAAAGCATCAGAGTGTTTCAGATTTTTTTTGGGGAGAACTTGAATGATGTAATGGATTTGACAATAGGTGGTGTTAATGATGACATGGCTGTACAGTGGACAGCTTATTCTAGGATCAGATATGACACGAATGTTGCAAAAATAAAACTGGTTTAACTCCCAACAGTTTGTTGCCAGTGAGAGAGATGCAATCAGAAACTTGGAAAATCAAAAGAAATTGAAAGAACTGTGGATGGTGGAAATCCAAAACAAAAATAAATTGCTATGGAGAGAAACCTGATTGAATTTGTTTTCCTATTAGATACCTAATTTACCTAATCAGGTAAATTTGCCTAAAATGTTTTGGGTCCAGTGACCCTTCCTCAGAACACAGGACCTGAACCATTAATTGCTAACAGCAATTTCTGTTTTTGTTAATGAACTGTGATGTGGCTATAAATACATGAGTAATATTGGAACCAGGGGATAACAGTTTGACCCAGCTGATTAACGATGGCCATGCAGTCAAAGGACTGTGCCAAAAATTGCAGACAGATTGAGAAGAACAAGGAATGACAGTTTACAGTTTGTCCCAGTCACATAGGGTGTTATTTGTAACTTGGATAAAGAGTAGTTATTATTGTGGCATAGATAGAAACCAGATTGACATCATCTTGTCACACAGGTTTTGGCTTATGGACTGGTGTTACTGTTGACCAAAAACGATCAACGTGTGCAGCAATTTGATAGCAAAGGCATAAACAGTGGCTCAATTAATGAGCCTCTGCAATAAGTTAAGGGGAAAATAAAATGCTTGAGTTGCTCCTCCTAACCATTGCTCAAAATAGACATTTTATTTTGAGGTTATGTGAGGAGAAGATTAATCTCTGCAATTTTTCCACTATTCATTTTATGAGCGATTTTGATTCACCCATGAACAAGGGTGTGTGTAATGTGGAAACTGGAGCATGGCCAATATGTGTGGAACAGAGTCGTAGAATGAGTCACCTTCTTGAGGAGAAACGGCATTTATAGTCTTGTTTTACAAAACCAACTGTTGTTTGTGTCTGTGGTGAATACTGTACTCCCACAGGGAGATAGCAAGAACTGCAGTTGCTGGAGTCAGAGATCACCGTGTGGAGCTGGAGGAACACAGCAGGCCAGGCAGCATCAGAAGAGCGGGAAAGTTGATGTTTTGGGTCGGGACCCTCCCTTGGAAATGGGGAGTGGGAAGGGAGCTGGGAAATTAAAGAGAGCGAGAAGAGGTGGGGCTGGGGGAAGGTAGGTGGGATGGTGAGAGGTGGATGTAGGTGGGGATTGGTCACTGGTTTGGGTGGGGCAGATATGTGGTGAAGAAGATGGACAGGTTGTGGCGGGCAAGGATGCGGTGATGAGATGGAGGGTTGGACATAGGATGAGGTTGGGGGAATGGGGAGATTTTAAAACTGGTGAATTACATGATTAGGCCATTGGACTGTCGGCTCCTGAGGCAGAATAGGAGGTTTTGCTCCTCCAGTTTGTGGGTGGTGTCATTGTGACACTAGAGGAGGCCCAGGATGGGCTTGTCACCCAGGGAGTGGGAGGGAGAGTTAAAATGATTGGTGATTGGAAGGTGTTGTCGTTTGTTGCGTACAGAGTGCAGATGCTTCACAAAACGGTCTCCGAGTCTACGCTTGGTCTCGCCGATGTAGTGGAGGCCACATCAGGAGCTACGGATGTAATCGACCACATTGACGGATGCGCAGGTGAACTCCTGTCTGATATGAAAGGTGTGTTTTGGGCCTTGAGTGGAGGTGAGGGGAAAGGTGTAGGGGCAGGTGTCGCACTTCCTGCGGTTGCAAGGAAAGGTGGTGGGGCTGGTGGGGAGTGTGGAGCGGACGAGGGAGTTGCAGAGAGAGTGGTCCCTATGAAAGGCAGATAGGGGTGGGGAGGGAAATATCTCTTTGGTTGTGGGGTTGGATTGTAGGTGGCGGAAGTGGTGGAGAATGATACACTAGATGCAGAGGTGGGTGGGGTGATATGTGAGGACTAGGGGGATTCTGTCTTTATTTTTGTGGGGAGGAGGGGATGTGAGGGCAGAAATGCGGGAAATGCAAGAGAGGCGGTTGAGGGCATTTTCAGTCACCGGAGGGCGTAAGTTACAGTCCTTGAAATAAGAGGACTTCTGGGAGTGGAATGCCCCACCTTGGGAACAGATGCAGTGGAGGTGGAGGAATTGGGAGTACCAGATCACATTCTTGTAAGAGGGTGGGTGAGAGGAGGTGTAACCCAGGTAGCTGTGGGAGTCGGTGGGCTTGAAATAGACGTTGGTTTTAAGATGGTCACCAAAGATGGAGATGGAGAGGTCCAGGAAGGAGAGAGAGAGATATCAGAGATGGTCCAGGTGAATTTGAGGTTGGGGTGAAAGGTGTTAGTAAAGTTGATGAACTGTCCAAACTCTTTGGGAGCACGAGGCGGCGCTGATGCAGTCGTTGATGTAGCGGAGGAAGAAATGGGCAATGGTGCCAGTGTAACAGCGGAAAGGGGACTGTTCCACGTATCCCACAAAGAGGCAGGCATAATTTGGGTCCCTGAGGGTGCTCGTGGCCACCCTCTTAGTCTGTAGGAAGTGGGAGGAGTTAAAGGAGAAGTTGTTCAGGGTAAGGACGAGTTTGATTAAGCGGATGAGGGTGTTGGTGGAGGGGGACTGGCTGGGCCTGTGGGAGAGGAAGAAGCAGAGGGCTTTTAGGTCATCTGTGTGGGGAATGCAAGTGTACAGAGATTGGATATCCATATTGAAGATGAGGTGTTGGGGAGCCAGGGAATTGGAAATCTTGGAGGAGGTGGAGAACGTAGATGGTGTCCCAGATGTAGGTGGGGAGTTCCTGTACCGGGGGGAAGAGACCGAGTCAAGGTGAGTGCAGATGAGTTCAGTGGGGCAGGAGCAGGCAGAGACAATGGGTCGGCCGGGACAGTCAGGTTTGTGGATTTTGGGAAGGAGATAGAAGCGGGCAGTACAAGGTTGGGGAACGATGAGGTTAGAGGCTGTGGGTGGGAGGTCACCTGAGGTGATGAGGTTATGGATGGTCTGGGAGCTGATGGTTCGGTGGTCAGGGGTGGGGTCATGATCGAGGCGGCGGTGGTAGCAGGAGATGTCAGAGAGTTGGTGCCGGGCCTCGGCAATGTAAATGTTAATGCTTTCGGTCACCAACTATTTTAACTCGCCCTTCTCGCTCCCTGGGTGACATGCCCATCCTGGGCCTCCAGTGTCACAATGACACCACCCGTAAACTGGAGGAGCAACCCCTCATATTCCGCCTCGGGACCCTACAGCCCGATGGCCTAAACGTGGAATTCGCCAGTTTTAAAACCTCCCCATCCCATGTCCAACCCTGCCTCTCCTCATCCCCGCCTTCTTCACCTGACACAACCTGTCCATCATCTCTCCCACCTATCCTCCCCACCCATCCTACTGACCAAACCCCACCACTGCCTACCTGGACTCACCTATCACCATCCCACCTACCTTCCCCCAGCCCCACCCCTCCTCTCTCTATTTATTTCCCAGCTCCTTTCCCCTCCCCATTTCTGTCGAAGCATCCCAACCTGAAATGTCAAAATTTCTAGTTTCTCTGCTGCCTGGCCTGCTGTGTTCCTTCAGCTCCATACTGTGCTGTCTTGTACTCCCACATGTTGTTCAAGCCCAGGTGTTCAAAACACACCAAACCAGTTTTGTAATATTGATTTTGCTGTAAGCAGGTATAATTTGACAATCACCAATTGATATTTCAGTTGCTACTGTCAAATGTTGCTGTTGATGTTGAGACTATGATGATCCTATTTTCGTTGTTGTAACTTATGAATTGTGTTCTATGACAAGAAATAAAGTTTTTTTTTTCTTTGTTTTCTCATCTGTCCAATTGCGGAAAAGCCAAACTCTTGGGAGATCATCAGGCAAATATGATGGAAGTTAACCACTCTCAAAATGGTTAGTAACGTGGCTGCAATGCAATATCATTTCTGTGTGCTGTACCTATAATAGTTAACTATTCTGAGAGTTTGCTGTGTCATTCAGGCAAATCTTTTGGTTCTTGCAGTCAAGAATGCATACTCACAAGGCAAGGTTGATACTTTTGAAAGGATCAGTGCTCTGGACCAGAATGTGTTCCACTTCTGATACCAATGGTTTTAAGTAAAAACAAACAGATGGAGTGAAAAATAAAATATGATACGTGACTCACTGTATAACATATAACGTGTTTCCCGGTTGTGACACTGCAACAATTTTATTTTCTGAGACTAGAAACCATCAGTTATAATTAAGTATTAAGAGAAAACAGACCAATATACTGATCAACAATACTATATTTGTGTATAACAATATGGATTGAACCACTATTTCACCACACTAGTTTACCTCTAGAAGCAAATAATGTCAAGTGTTGACGGTGATTTAACAATTGTTTTTCTGTTCCCCTTCCATTCTTTGTCTAATCTTAACAATGACACAAAGCAATGAGGTAAGGCAAGTCGAGAGAGGGATGCATTTTATAGAAAGATATTAATAGATAAGTAAGTGGGCAAAAAGTTGACATTGTTCAATAATGTGGGAAGATGTGAAGTACTTCATTTTAGAAGAGCAAACAAAAGAGCAATATTATTTAAATGGAAATGTAGTGCAGAAAGCAAGCACACATTCAGCAGGTAATGGGGAAGGCTAATGGAATATTTGGCCGTAATTTCAAGGGGATTAGAGTATGAGTTGGGAAGTCTTAGTTCAACAGTTCAAGGTGCTAGTGAGACCATATCTGGAGGACCGTGAGCAGTTTTGGTACCCTTATTGAGAAAAAAGACATTATTTCATTGGACACAGTTCAGAGAAGGTTTTTGAAGATGATCCCTGGCATGGAGGGATTGTCTAATGAGTAAAAGTTAAACAATTGGGACTCTTACTCTTCTAAATTCCAATGATTAGAGGTGATCTCATTGAAACATATTGGATTCTAATGGGGGTTGACAGGGTAAATGCTGAGAGGATGATTTTCCCCCTCATGGGAGAGTCAGGGACCAGAGGGCATAGTCTCGGAAAAAAGAGCACAAATTAAGACTGAGATAAGGAGGAATTTCTTCGCAGATGGTTGGGGGTCTTTCAGACTACTTGCCACAGAGAGCTGTAGGGACAGGATCCTTGTGTACATTTAATGCTGGGATCGATTCTTGATCAGTAGGGGAAGCAAGTATTACAGGGAAGGGTGGAAAAGTGGATGTCAGACCATCCATGATCCGTTCGAAGCAGGCTCGAGGGGCCAAATGGCCCACCCTTGTTACTATTTCTTATAGTCTTAACAACATAGGAACCGGAGTAGGCCAATGTTTTAACATGGAGAAGCAGTGGGAGGCTGGTTGAACAGGGGGGGAAAAAAAACTGCAGATGACAAAGGCATGAAGGAAACATCCAACAGCATGTGTGTCAAAAGCACTGATTGAGATGAGCAAAGTTTCAAGTTGGATTTGAACAGCAGTATTAGAGTCCAAAATTATCCAAGGGTAAAAATAGATCACAAGGGTTGTGAGTGGTTAGTTGAATTTGAGAGAGGGTGATGGAACCAGTAGCAAGAGCAGTCAAAGTTCATACTGTTATAAACAACAAAGATAAAAAGAAAAATAAAGCCTGGAAATAGATTTTAGATTTTACAGAGCAGGAACTATACAAGCAACCAGGACATCAAATGTCTTTGCTACTTCTATTACCTCATTCTGATGAGCAACAAAATAGGAGGACCTAGAAGATGAATGTGTGACGACAGAGATGATGCAAATTGGGAAAGTATTAAATCTCGGGAGTTGAGGTTGGTCCATTAGAGAGATGGGATTTGTACACGATGGTCTGATTGCTCCTGAACAGAGCTGTGATGAGTGCCCTTGCAGGTTCATTTGCTCATTCTTTTGGGGAACTTTAAGCAGACTTGGCAGAGGGATGGCTACGAGGAAGTAGCATGAGAGTGGAATTGGAAGAGAGAGATAAATGTAAGAAACAGTAAGTTTCAAGGTGGAGTCAGAGAGCACATAATATGTTTAAACTGCTCAGCATGTGAGGACACTACAAGTGGTAATTAAGGTTGGCAAGCTGCCAGTACCATAGATAATGGAAAATATGACATTGTGGCAAGAATGGATACTTGGTTCAAAAACACAGAGGTTTAGATCCTAAGTATTCATAATTCAAAATGTTCGGGAAAGATAGGAAAGGAGGAAGAAAGGCAGAATTGCTTAAGAAGAGAGAGGCAAGTTGAAGGACAGAATATATTCAGATGGAATTAAGATAAAATAGTGCTGAGAAATTACAGTGATAACCATAGTGGCACTGGCTGTAATCTATAGTCCACCAACTGCTGGGAAAGAGATGGAGGAACAAGTTTGCAAGGAACATATGACAAGTGGACAAACTAAGGAGCTACTGTAATAGGGATCTTCATTAATCCTAAGATAACAGAATTGTCATGTTTCTGCTGTATGCTAAGGAAATTTAAAAGACGGGTATGGCTCAGATCATTTGAGCAATGGTGGATTGTTGCTGCATTTGTAACACAGAATAGAGATGGGCAATTTTACATTTCTATTGAGCTGTGAGAGGTTCAGCTTTTGCAGACATACGCAGCACAGAGTCCATTGGGGAACTTTGTGTGAGCACAGCAAAGGTGGGAATGACAGGACATTCCCCCTTTTTAATGGCACTTACTCCCACCAGGAAGTTTAAAGGACCATTCTGAATGTTGGTGAATGGATAAATTAACCCATGGGTAACAAAATGAATAGATGGAGGGTTGATGATGAAGTGGGGAAATATTCAGGTAGATGAAGTGGCTTATGGGGATTCAATTGACCAGTAGCTATGTAAGTAGGGGATAGTTTGATGAAATGGGTAAGAGATGACTGGGTATTTGGGTCAGGATTAGTAGGGAGGCAATGGCCTGTGGTAGTATCGGTAGACTATTAATCCAAAAGCCCAGCTAATGTTTTGGGGACTCGGGTTCGAATCCTGCCGCACCAGATAGTGGAATTTGAATAAAGTAAAAGAAAATCTGGAATTAAGAATCTGTTGATGACCATGAAACCATTTGTCAATAGTCAGGGAGGGAAAAGAAAACATCTGGTTCACTAATGCCCTTCAGGGAAGGAAATCTGCCATCGTCACCTGGTCTGGCCTGCACGTGACTCCAGACCCACATCAATGTGGTTGACTCTCAATTGCCCTCTGAAATAGCCTGGTGAACCATTTAGTTGTACCACTCACTACAAAGTCTCAAACCAATGAAACCAGCCAGATCCCTTGGAGTCAACCTAGGCATCGGAAAAGACAACAGCAGAAACAGCCCTGTTGACCCTGCAAAGTCCTCCTCACTAACATATGGTGACTAGTGCCAAAATTGGGAGAGCTGTGTCACAGACTAGTCAAACAGCAGCCTGACACAGTCATATGCACGGAATCATACCTTGTAGGCAATGTCGCAGACACCACCATCCCCGGGTATGTCCTGTCCCACTGACCAGACCGACCCAGCAGAGGTAGTGGCACAATGGATACAATCAGGAAGGAGTTGCACTGTGGTCTTCACGAAGTCTCATGACTTCAGGTTAAACATGGGCGAGGAAACCTCTTGCTGATGACCACCGTACCATACTTCCTTAGCTGAACAACACTTGGAGGAAGCGCTGAGCGTGGCAAGGGTGCAAAATGTATTCTGGGTGGTGGATTTCAGTGTCTACCACCAAGGTCTGGACGATATCCAGGCGTGGGCTGACAAGTGGCAAGTAACGTTTCCACCACACAAATACCTCCAGTCCTATGACCATCAGAGATATGATCAGGCTGAAACAATAGGTCTGCTGGATCAGTCCTATTTGTGGATTTGGGAAGAAGTTAGAAGCAACACTCTGTGAGGATTATGGGATATGAGGTGGGAAGCCTCTTTTTTTGATTAGATTGGAATCAGAATGCTGTAGAAAAATTTCCTTAACCCAGTTGAAGATCACTTGTCCCTTTTCTGCACTTTACTTTGACCCAGTTAATATTTGGATAGTTTAAGTCTCTGTTGTTCTACTCTGTAACTCCTGCACTTCACTGTTATTCTCTTGCACATTCACCACGCATTGGTGACCTGTGGGCTACAGTAAGCAAATTAAATGTACATTTTTCGTTTCTGAACTCCAGTCAAATAGTCTCATGCCTTGATCACACTTGAAAATCCTCTCTTCTAATACTACAATGAAATCCTTGATCAATACCATTATCACATTTTTCCATTACTATCTTTTTTGGTGCTTTGTATCGAAGAATATGCAATAAAAAAAAGTCCTGCCTCTTGAACCAGCCTTTCTTACAGCTCAGTGCTGAATTTTACATGGCCATCCTAGGCCTGTAACTCGGCAGGCTGATTTTCCACATTCCATCACATTTAGACTTAGACTTGATTACATTTTCACTGGCTCTGAACCTACCAAACAGCCCTCCTGTCCCTAGAGACACTCTCTGTTCTCTTATGTCTTAATCTTATGTCCTACCTCTTGTATCATCTTTGCAGCCATGCATGCATTTCCTTTATCTTCTCATTGCTTTATTCATTTGCACATGATACTGGCAGTTATCCAGAGACTAGTACTACACAGTAATTTCCTACCAAACACCCTAAATGTTGATAACAGGACCACAACCCTCTTCCTAACGAAGTAGTTGGTACCAATGTGGCCCACAATTATTGGTTGTTCGTCCTCCTTTTTTTTCTCCCTTGCCTTTGGTGTCCTGTGCAGCAATTCAATGGCGCCATTGATCCTGTCTGGAGGGAGGATACATAACATCCTGTCTCCATGTCTGTGGCTGTGGAAACGTCAGTCTATTCCCCAAATGAACAAAACTCCTATCACTGTTGCTCTTCTGTCTGTTTTATGCTCCTTTTAGGCCATGGACTTCGTTATGGTGGCATGTTCCAGATGAGCCATAACCTTCATCAGTGAGAGCCACTCGAGTGGCTCCTGCACCAACTACCTTTTTTCTGTCAGGTCACCATTCCCTCTTTCTCTACATATAGTTATGTTGCGGTGTCACCACATTTTATAAATGTGCTTTTCATTATCTCTTAATTATAGATACACCACAGTGATCTCGCTTACTGCTCAAGCTGATGCAACTGATGACACTTTATACATAATATATTAGAAATGGAAGTGCCCTGGAGCTTTCATGTAGCACAGAATGTAAAGTCTCGGGGTCTGAACAGCGCTATGTATTATATCTAACAACTTTGTTATTCTATGTTCTGAGGAAGGGTCACCAGACCCGAAAAGTTAACTGATTTCTCTTCACAGATGCTGCCAGACCTGCTGAGATTTTACAGCAACTTCTGTTTTTATTTCTTTTGATTTTTTTGTTATTCTATGTATCAGACAATAAACTTTGCTTCTTATACAATTTACTCTGCGTAAATGTTGCTGATATCAAACATTACCAATACCAGTGAGCTTTTCTTCTGCCAGTAAATGTTAGTGACACTAAATGTTACCAATGCCACAAAATATTATTATTGCTACCCATCTTTGATTCTGATAAACCTTCTGATAAATCTCACTCATGCTAATAACCTTTCTTAAACATGAAAGAAAATTAAAAGTTCCAAAGTCTATTTAAATTATGCTTTGCTTTTCTTTCCTTCCTATCACATTTTCTCTGCCAAATGTTTGCCCACTCACTTAATCTGTTTATATTCCTTACAGACAGTTCGTGTCATCCTCCCAACATGCTTTCCCACCTGCCTGTGTATCATCAGTAAATTTGGCTAGAATACCCTCTGTTCCTTTGTCTCAGCCATTTAATATGGTTTGCAAACAGTTCAGGCCACAGCAGTATTCCCAGTGACACACCACTAGTTAGTTTTCCAAACTGAAAATGACCAATTATCTTGTTTTCTGTTAGATGGCCAAACCTCTGTCCAAAGACCCTGTTCTTTGAAGACAAAAAAAGCTATGCACGCACACAGCAACTGTTACAACTCAATAAAATAGATGACAGCTATTCTCTTTGTCGTTTTTCAGGACAACACCTTTGACCAACCAACTTGAAAGGTTTAAAATTTAAGCAATGCTGAGGTGTTTGTTGGTGCATCCTTCACAGTGACACTTTTTACAAAGCACAGTCCACTTGACAATCAATCAACACTGTCCTCTCATGCAGAATAAATGTCGGTTTTACTTTACAATTAGTGCAAGGGTAAATCCTTTTGACATAATCTATCTTTTTCAGCAATACCTGTGCTATTTCTTGAGTCCACCCAGAACTAATTAAATGTTTTGATTTTCTGAGCCAAAATAATTTCTCACTACCATACTGATCTCATGCTTTATTAACAGAGCTATCACACCTCCCTTTCCTTTTTCCCTCCATCATTTTAATTGTTGAATACATTCTGGAATATTTAACTCCCAGCCTTGGTCATCTTGCAGCAATGTCTCTGCAATGGCTATTTTATCTAAAGCATTTCCATTTATGGTGTCAATTTCTCTCTCGTGCTGTGTACGTTCAGATTAAAGAAGCACCTTTAGTTCTGTACATTTAAACATTTTTCTTATCTGTCCCTTCCTGTCACAGTGATTTATTATTCATATAGCCACCCTACACTATTGCTTATCCTTTCTCTTTGACTTAATAAATTTTGCCTTAACTAGATTCTCCCCTCAACCATTTAGTCTATGACCCCGTATCCTTAGCTATTCAGTTTGCCAGGCCATTACTCCCTAGTTTTGTTGAAGAGAAGCCCATTCCCAGCAGTACAACTTGCTTTTTTCCCCAGTAGAGTTGTCTGCACTGCCTGAAATTAAATCGGTTTATTTCACACCATCTTTTTCAGCGGTCTATTTCACTCTGTGTGACCTATTTACTCCAGGCAAATACTTCATGGCTCAAATGATAAACCAGAAGTTATTTGTGGTTTTGCTTTTTGATTTTATCCTAACTGATTTATTCCCTGAGCAGAACCTATTTCTTAATCTGACCTCTCATTAGTACCTATGCGGACCATGATAACTGATACTTCTGCTCTTTCTGCAAGTTCCTCTGCAGCTGTAAGATGTCCCTAACCATGGCACCAGGTAAGCAACACAGTTTTTGGGACTCTCCCTTTTTTACTTTCGGCTGCAACTATTCCTTACCACTGTGGCATTCAATTTAGGTCCGGCTTCAAAGGCCCCCTACCACAAGACTTTGATCAGTTTACTCCTCGTCCTGAAATCCCGGCTCTTGTCCACACATGTTGCAGGAGCCTCATACAATTGTGCGGAATGAAATTTCTTCAGTCCTACCTTCTGGGTTTCCAAACTGCCTCACCCTTCATCGGACCTGTCTTTTTCCCTGGCCACAGGAGACAACTAAAGTGCAGAACACAAGCAAAGTGCCAAGCTGACTTTATCTCCCACTGACGCATCGCGGTGTCTAAACTCAGCAAATTTGAGCCAAAGTTTCTCAAGCTGCAGACGCTTAGTGGAGATGTGATTTCTGTGGATCACCCTGGTGTGTCCACTTCTTCCCACATTGACATAAATGATGTGTTGTTGCTGCCCTGCTAGATCGCCTTGTGTTTCCTTCAACTGGTGATTTTCAAATTTTGAAATCATACTCAACAATTATTTTTAACCGTAAGTCATTTATATAATTAAGCTATAATTTAATACAGTATATACATCATCCCCCTGCCCCCCCTTCCCAGATTTATTTCAAGCGACTGCACTAGCTGAGAAGAATTAAAAAGGGAAAACTGAGTCGACCAGTTATCCAAACGATTACCAAGTTAAAGCCATTCGATCTCTGCTCTCATGTCCTGTCTACCTAGTTTGGTCAATTGCACTGCCATTGCTAATGTAGAGTTCTCTTAAGAATGTGAAAGTTAAAGTCGAGCTTCGTTGTCACTGCCACTATGGTGAGGTCCTGTACAAGCTCACATGTCCATGTTCCACATTTGGGCAATTATCAGTTCCACATTATGAATCATCAGTAACGGAGTACAAGACATATATAGATTCATCAATAGTCTCTCTCGGCTCATCTTGTGCCAATTAAACTTTGTGGTTTGTGTCGGTGTTGTGCCTGAAACTAAAATTGCAGCCAAAGACCGTAATGCCCTCACCCAACAGGACACAGAAGGAGAAGCTGCCCCATCAATTGAGAAAAGGCTGAGGTGTGGGTCCAGCAGAGGTGCCTGCTCCAGAGCCAGCATGGACATGGCAGGCTGTTGCAATCGTCTCATTCTAATGGTTACGTTAAGGGTCAAAGACGGTGCCTCCGGTGTTGTAGTTTTTAAGTGGACAAAATTGCAGTGACTGTTTGTTTTATTTTCGTCGTTTTGTTTTAAAGTTAATTTAATTTGTAGAGGTTTGGTAACCACCATTTTTCTTCAAGCTTCTTATGTATCATAATCCATCATTAAATCATTTTAGAGGCCAGTGAGTAGCAAATGGGTATCGTCATACTTGGCACGGGCAAAAGATGGATGGAAACCAAGGCAAGTGCCCTATAAATTTTCAGTTTTTTTGTAATAAGTTAGTGGAAGAATCACATGAATACTGTCCATTAATATTCAGTAGCTTCTTAACACCTAGTAATCACCTTGCTGAGTTCTGGCCTCCTGTTCGCAGCTGTGCTATTTCTACATTCTCTTCAATATTTTCATCCAAAAATCTTCTGACTGTTGATTTTCATAGATTAAGTTAGAAACATGTTTCTTGAATTATTTAATTCCAAGTACTTTGTATCATTAAAACTGTTTCTTTTCCTCTTTATTTCAAAAAAACAGGTCCTGCAACATTCCCTGTGCAATAGGGTCCTGTTAAGCATTAGGGTTGCGCTCAGAACATTTTTTTTTCCAAATTCTTTCATTGGGTGTGGACATTTACTGTCCATTCTTAGTTGCCCTTGAGAAAGTGGTGGTGAGCTGCCTTCTTGGACTGCAGCAATCCATGTGCTACAGGTAAACCTCAATGCCATTTAAGAGAGTGTTTCAAAATTTTGACACTAAAGGAACAACAATATATTTTCCAAGTCCGGTTGATAAGTGGCTTGGAGCAGAGCTTCAGGTGGTGGTGTTCCCTTGTATCTGCTGTCCTTGGCCTTCAGGTTGGAAGTGGTCTTAGACTTGGAAGATGCTTTTTAGGGAGTCTTGGGAACATTTCTGCAGTGTGTCTTGCAGATGGTGTGTACTGTTGTTACTGATTGGCAGTGGTGAAGGGAATAAAACCGGTCCTTTTTAATATTTCACTTCACCCCTTTGGATAACCGCCTTAATTCTGCACTACAGGCAAGTAATATCATTCTCAGCTAGAGCACCAAGTTTAGAGTGAATTAGCTGGAAATTTCACTGAGTCAAATTTGTTTATTTTGTGCATTGAAAGATGTGGTCATCTGCTCAAGGTGAAAAAAAAACACAATCTGTTCCAAAGCTAAATGTCAGGAGCAGACAGACCTAGAAAGCATTTAAAAAGTCTGAATAAAGTTCACCCCATGGAAGAATATGGAATGCAGAGTAAATGATTGCAGTTTGCAAATCAGTCTAATTAACTGATGTACTTCAATGGGCAGGAGAAAAGGAATTAGGATAAATTTATATTTTTTAAAAAAGTATGTATTGTCAGGAAAGACTAAGAGCAAATTACTGGAACCAACAGGAAAATCTCCAGACTCTGTCACTGCATTTGTCCCTTATGCATTAACATCTTAAAATGAAGTGGAAGCTATGAGCAGACTGGTTCAATTTAAGGAGGAAGTCTATGGATGCAGTTCATCACCAATAAAGCAAATCTATTTTTTGACCTTCAAAATTATCTGCTTTTTTAAAAATTAATTTACAGGAATGTGGGCATTGCCGGCTTGTCCAGAATTTATTGTCCATCCTTAATTACAGAGGGCAGTTAAAAGTCAATCACATTGCAGTGGGTCTGGAGTCACATTGCAGGCCAGACCAGGTCAGGATGCTGTTTGCTTCCCTAAAGGACATTAACGGACCAGATGGGTTGTTCCTGGCAATCAGCAATGGGTTCATGGTCATCATTGGACTCTTAATTCCAGTTGTTTTTCTTGAATTCAAATTCTACCATCTGCTGTGGCAGGGTTTGAACCTAGGTCCCCAGAAAATTACCTGGGTCTCTAGATTAACAGTCCAGCAATAATATCACCAGGCCATCACCTCCCCTGTATAATTAAAATTTCGCTGGGAACAATATCCTCCCCAGCAAACGTTCAATCGTTTCACCCTCTGTATGCCCGGTTGTTGGTCTGTAGAAAGGATTGAGTTCATTTGAAAAGAGAAACATTCATCATAAAATCAACCAGTAACGTACAGCTGCTGTACTCTATACTTTGTTTCATTTTGCACTGCTGTTTTCACAGTGCTAGTACACATCGTGTGGAAAAGTTGCATGTGATTACTTAACTGTTGGTTTATCACAGGCATCTTTCATTTGGGGAGCTCCCCAGAATCATATTAGCTACATACAGTATGAATGTCAGATTCAGTAGGTGATAAAAATCAATGTCCTTCAATTCCAAAATAAATTAAAATTCGGTTGAAATGCACCCTGACTTGTTAAAGCCATTGCAATGCTCCTTCACAGACAACAAGGTGCAGGGCTGGATGAACACAGCAGGCCAAGCAGCATCATAGGAGCAGAGAGGCTGACGTTTCGGGCCTAGACCCTTCATCAGAAAAGGGGGAGGGGAAGGGGGTTTTGAAATAAATAGGGAGAGAGTGGGAGGCGGATAGAAGAGGGATAGAGGAGAGGATAGGTGGAGAGGAAACAAACAGGTCGAAGAGGCGGGGATGGGGCCAGGAAAGGTGAGTGTAGGTGGCGAGTTAGGGAGGGGATAGGTCAGTCCAGGGAGGACGGACAGGTCAAGGGGGCGGGATGAGGTTGGTCGGTAGGAGATGGAGGTGCGGCTTGAGGTGGGAGGAGGGGGATAGGTGGGAGGAAGAACAGGTTAGGGAGGCAGGGACGAGCTCCTTCATGTCATTTTCAGTTTTTGACTGAATCTGTCAACCTGTATTACTGTATTTTAGCTGTGAATATAAAAAAAGTCAACTATTTAAAAAGTGCACAATTGGTTCTAAATAAAATAATTGAAAGTGTATAAAAAGTTCTGAACAATATCTGAGATGTGTAGTGTTACTGATATTACATACTAAATAGCATTGCACTGTTGCAACATTTATGAGGCTGTTGCGATCAAATTTAGGATGCATTTATAAGCACTTTTTCAGGTTAACATTGTATAACTACATATTAACTTGAATGAAATTATCTCCACACTCATCATTTACCTCTGCAGAAAAAGTGTGGAACAAGGATTAACGATTAGTTTTTCAGCAAAATGCAATGTTACTTAATCTATTTTTAAAAAAAAGTACATTTTCTGTCCAGTTGTCATCAAGTAAGTTCTGTTTAAAGTATATTTGTCAACACATGTTTGGTAATCAACAACAAGAGAAGCAAACTTGGGTTTAAATAATGATTTTGTCTGCAATACACACAGTATAATGAACAATTGGCCTCTAGGAGGTAAATGATATCTTCAAAGGCATTTGTGCTGCTGCTTTAAACTTCTTTGCACCATTCAGTGAGTGATAACACAAGAAAAGACTACTGGCTTTTGATATGCCCCATTTCACACAACCTGCTGGCAGTCATACTGAAGGAAACCCCAAAGGTGTACTGCTGAAGATATATCACAGAAGCCTCTTTTACCCCATAACGAGAAAGACACTGCCACATTCTGGATCTCTTCATGATCATGGCTATTAGAAGTACTGCCCTATATTTTGGAATGCAGAAACTGAAGATGTAGATTTAAGCTTTGGTTCCTTCAAATACTGAGTTTTACATGTAGACTTGGATTGCACCAGTCGAGAGACCTCTTTTTCAGCACAAAACTGTTTGCTCAAAATCTATTTATTTAGAAAATAGTTCTGGTTAGAATTTTCCTGACTCTCAGCTCTTGACATTCAGTTTTGGATGCGGCTCATTTTTCATTTGAGATTCTGATCACAAATCACAATTACAGCAAGAAATAAGGGGATCATAAATCATTTAACTGAGCGTAGTTTATAGCTGAAATAGTTGTAACTCAAATGCCCTGTATGGACTGGAGCTCATTCTTTCCCTCAAGATTATTCAGATGAGCTTGTCTGAATAAATTGTTGTTTTGAAAACTTACAGGCTGCAAGGTTTTAACAGACTGTGAGGAGACTACAATTCTCCAGGAAAAAAAATGACGTGGGCTACATTGAAGAATATATATCTTTCCTACCTTTTTCTGTCTCTCTATCACGCTCTCTCCCTGTCCCGAACCGAAGCATTTGTTGAAACTGTAGTGCTTATTGTGTCGATTTATTATTTTGGCTTGAACCTCAAGTCTCTTGGCTAAGACCAATTTGCATAGAGTTTCATGTAGGGCGTTAGACCGGAAGAAATCGCCTCATTAGTAAACCCCCCCCCTCCCAGAGCACCCCTCATACTTAATTTTAATCTTGTCCGACCACACGATATTCCTGGAACAACTCACCGCTGCCAGATTATTCTGGAATTGAGTTATTTGTTTACTTATCGTCACATATCTTGAAAGATGCAGTGAAAAATTTGTCGCCACAATCTGGCCCCCTTTTGACTTACAAAAAGATAAGCAATTACACAATTAGAGTTCATCCTCTTTACAAGAGGTCTTCAAAAACAGCTCCAGCGCTTCTGCAATGCATGCCCGGCCTCACGGTGGTTTCGTGCTTCAGGCTTGCTGCAGCCATGTGGCCTCACACCAGGCACCATCACCACCACAGCCAATGACCTGCCGATTCCACGCCCCGGGCCTACCACAGCCAGGTGTCCTTGCTCCAGGCACTGGCACTGCCACGGCTGCAGCAGACAACCTGCCGAGCACTGCTCCGGCTTCCTCATGGTGTCAGAAGATGGTTTTTAAAAAAAAAAATGGATGAGAAAGGACAGAAGAAGGAGGATGCGGCTGGCCTGGAGTTGACGTGCTCAGGAGCCCGAACACTGCCGATTGTGCCGGTGCTGCCATCTTGGCCATCCAGTAACTCACCTCCAAGTCTTCAGCTCACGCCATCTTCTACAGCCGGACAAATGCTTATCAGTCCGGAGTGGCCCGGCCTTTTACGCTGGACGTGGCGAGCATGGGAGATCTGTGCCCTGCTTTATGGGCAGAAACCTGGAGGTTCTGGTGGATGGGATGGTGCATACATGGGAATTTCCCTTTCCCAGAATGTGCACTAGGGGTTACAGCACCAGATTCTGTCAGCCTGGTTCAGAGATACCACCTTGGGTTAAAGCAGCCCCCAGCCATCTGGAGGACTGCTTAGAACATAGAACAGTACACCACAGTACAGGACCTTCAGCCCACGATGTTGTGCCGACCTATTATCCTACTAAGATCAATCTACCCTGCATACCCTACGTTTTACTATCCTCCACGTGTCTATCTGAGAGTCGCTTAAGTCTGTAAAATATCTGACTCCACTACCACTGCCGGCAGTGCATTCCACACGCCCACCACTCTGTGTGAAGAACCTACTTCTGACATCTCCCCTATACTTTTCTCCAATCACCTTAAAATTATGCCCCCTCGTAATAGTCATTTCCACCCTGGGAAAATGTCTCTGGCTATCCACTCTATCTATGCCTCTCATCATCTTGTAAACCTGTATCAAGTCGCCTCTCATCCTTCAACACTCCAATGAAAAAGCCCCAGCTCCCTCCACCTTTCCTCATAAGACCTGCTGTCCAGTCCAGACAACGTCCTGGTACATCTCCTCTGCACCCTCTCTGAAGCTTCCACATCTTTCCTGTCATGAGGTGACCAGAATCGAGCACAATATTCCAAGTGTGGTCTAACCAGAGTTTTACAGAGCTGCAGCATAACCTCATGGCTCTTAAACTCAATTCCCTTGCCAATGAAACCCAACACACCATACGCCTTCTTTACAACCCTGTCAACTTGGGTCGCAACTTTGAAGGATCTATGGAAGAAGACTAATGTCCTACTCCACTCCAATAGTGTCAATGTCACCATCTTCACTCTGATACCTCACACTCGCCCTATCTGTGCAACTGCACCCACCTTCTTCAAATGCTCATGCTCCACCACTCTCACTGTTGTCTGTTACATATTCCCTCACTCTCTGTTTCACACTAATGTCTGTCACCATTAACCTTGCACGTTATTTTACCGAAAATTAACTGTGCCACCTACTTTCACCCATAATGCAGAAAGGGCAGAAAGAGTCAAGGCAGATGGTGGGCTGTCTGATATTCGGCTCCTCATCCCTTTTATGTGGAGATCGTCCTGATTCTGACCACCCCAAGTGGCTGCCTGACCGTGTCCAAACACCTGGACTGGTATGGAAGGCTGCACTTGACTTACTGTGCCAGGTGCCACCGAGTGAAGGCTATCTCTCTTGACGTGGGCAAGCTGTGAACCATGGCAAGCCTCCTGCCTTTCTGTATGCGTTAAATGACACGGAAAGACAGAAGTAGTTGAGCTTGGTCATTCTGGCTGTGGGGGGAAAAGTGCACAAGGCAAGGCAATGCATGACAGGTACGCTTGGAGTCAGTCTGTGCATTATGACAGCGAGTGAAGAGCCTGAAGGTACAGTACGTGATCTGTGCCCTTTGAAGTATGCCCTGAGATGTTGATGCCCACAGTCCAACTTGCAGGCTCTTTGGAGCTGAAGTTGGTGCTGTCATTTCTGTGTCAAGTGTTCTCATGTCTAACTTCATCAAAGCTAGTCAAATTCTGCCACAAATCTTGCCAGAGCCCAGTAAGATTCGCCTGATGATGTATGTTACTGATACAGTTCTGATTCAAAATCAAACAAGGTGTCATATTGTAAGGATTAATGTTTTATCCTGCTGTAATTCTGGAGTCTCTTTTAAGGTTGCAACTTATTATTTTGGGCTCCTAAACATGGAATGCTATGTTTAATCTGACTGAATTTCATCCTCTCTAAAGGTTCAGTTTAAAAATGTATCTGTTAGAGGTCCTTCACAGAAAGTTGCTTTGTAGTCAGGGACCTGTAGGATCTGTAATGTGCTTGTCCGCTTCTGTCCAAATGAGAATTGCGCATTATCTTAAGATAGTAACAGAATGTGACAGATGTGATGAGGCATGTGGGATCTTGATGCTGCAGTTTTAAGATGCATTTTAGCAGCTCTTCAATACCGTTCCTCAGGCCGAGATCATCTTGTACTGGGATAGTCAGATACCTGACATTCCTAAAGTTGTGCACTGGAAAACTGTTGGAAGCCATGGTGCAGTGACGACATGGAAATTTCATGGCCAGTTCAGGATTCCAGTGAGATTCCTTGCATCTGGCACCCTCTGACTGACTCAAAATTAGAATTGCAGACTTTTTCCAGAGACTTCAGGGAGTTCTGTATCACGTAGCTTAATAGTTACCCAGGAAAATTTCAAGGACTTTATCCATCTGCAGTGTAACTATAAAACTGATATTTTCTTTTCGCTTCCTGACTCCACATTAGGCCCTCCCCAATCCTTCACACTGAACCCCTGATGCCCCACCACACTTCAATGCCTGACCACCCCTAAACTGATCTGATCTGATCTGACCTCCGTCCCCCAACTTTTCCAAGATTCCACAATCCACCCTATCATCTCAGTACCTTGGATGCCACCCATTCCACCCGATCTACCTGCAACCATAATGCTACCTGATTCAGTTCTCTGCTATCCCACCATACCCACCATTGCACACTCCACCTTTCATGCTCAATATCCCACAGTACCTTGTCAAAGAGGCTTTGGGATCTTTAATTTTCTTCACTTCCTGGAATATGGCAAAGAGTGCCATTTTAAAAAAAGGAGGGATGGCTTATGTGAAAATTCTGCAGCCTGGGTGCCTTGCTGCAGTGTCTCTTTTGGCTTGGATCCTGCATTGCAAGTCATCTTCATAATAGTGTGGGGAGGTATGTGGGTAACTTTTCTTATTTAGGCAAAGGAATTTGGACATGCATTGTAAGTTTTTATTTCAAAACAAAAGAGTCATGTTGACAGCTAAACTCCATGGAGATGCCCTGATCAATCAAAATATAACGGCTGGTCAGAGAATTGAGAATAAGGGTCAACTGTACTGGCTGCATCCACTCATTGGCTGGGCCATAATTGGTACGGAGATGCAGCAAGTACAGTTAACAGTCACTCTCGATTCTCTGGCATTTCTTCTCAATTTGTATAAAATCATGTCTTTTTTATTCATTACCCCAAGTCTGTTTCTTGTGTTTTAGTTCTGATGTGTGCGCAATATAAAATGCTCCAATTTCTGGACACCTTTTTGTGACATTTCAGTACTTTTATTCAGATCTAGGAGGGAAATGGGGATTCCAAACCAGCTAAGATGTAGGCCTATGTTACATCATCTTATTGACATAAACAATTCCTCTTGCCTCTCAAGTGATTTGACCATTTTGTTCATTTGAACAAGAATCTTCGATTTTTGTTTTTACAGACTTTCCAATTACGTGGTTAGTGGTCTACATGAGTGCTGGGTGTCTCCTCAATGAGATTTCTCTCCAGTCTCACAGGTACAGAGTGACATTGAGACAAAACTGATTTAACAATAAAATTATTGAGCAGTATGAGTACTGTCCTGGAGGAAAAGAACACTGCACCTTTTTTTGACATTGAGCTGAGCAGAGCAGACCAAAGCCATTGTCATCAGCCCCGTCTCTAATCTATATCTACTTGCCTTTTTCTAAAATGTCTATTTGTACATTGGACATGGTTCAACATTTATTGCCCTTCCCTAATTGCTTTTAAGGTGGGATGAGTCATTTTCTTGAATCACTGCGTTTCTTCTGGTGTATGTCTGCCAACCAGTGTTGATGGATGATGAGTTTTGATGCCAGTGGGAGTGAAGATGCAGCAGCATATTTCCAAGTCAGTATGCTGCATATCTTCAAGGTGAACTTTCAAATGGTGGCATTCCCATTCAACTGCTGTTCCTGTTCTCCTAGATGGTAGTGGTTACAGGTTTGGCAGGAAGGACACTTAGTGAGTTGCTGCGGTCTATTTGTAAATTGTGCACCACTGCAGCATGGCCCTCCTCTGCCCCTCGCTCAGCTCTTCTTCAACTGAAGCTTTCAATCAGGCCTGTCACCTCAACGTTCAACGATTTCAATGATTCTCCGCTGACCATCATTCTTCTAAACATTCAGTTCATTTAAAAAATGTTGTCTGTTTGCTGCCCTGTATTATTGAAGATATTTGTCCTCAATGTGTGCTGGTCCAACAAACCTCTCTGAGACAAGAATTCTTAAATTCTCATTTAAATCCCTCCATGGTTTAGTCTTATTTAATCCTACAATCCCATTGCTTCATTCTTGGTAGTCCTCACATTTTTATTCAGGCCACATGGATCCCACTGCATGGAATCCCTACAGATTAGAAAGAGACCATTCAGCCCAAAGAGTCTGCACTGACCCTCTGAAGAGCATCCCACCCTCATCCTATCCCTGCATTACAGTGGCTAATCCACATAACTTGCACATCCCCAGACGCTCCGAGACAATTTCACGTGGTCAATCCACCTAACCTACACATCTTTGCACTGGAAAAGGAAGCCAGAGCACCCGGAAGAAACCCACACAGACACAGTGACAACATGCAAACTCCACACTGACAGTCGCCCAAGGCTGGAATCAAACCTGGGTCCCTGATGCTATGAAGCAGTAGTGTGAACCACTGAGCCATCATGTTGCATACTGTTTGTAGCCATGTTTCAAATACCTCGGCTTCATGCTGTGGAACGTTTGCAACTTCAACCCGTTTCTAGTCCCATTTATGCCTTTTTAAAATCATGTCTCATAAAATCTGCCTTTCAGAAAGTTTTTAGCCATGCATTTTGGTAGCTTCCTATTTAACTAGGCTTCCATTCATTTCATTACATCCGAAGCAGCATTAATGTATTTTCTACGCTAAATCTGCTCGAAGAAAATGTTGCTGGTTCATTCCAATTCCAATGTAACACAGTGAACTTCTGAAGTCCAGTTCAGGGACCAGAAATGACAAAACAGTTGTATTATATAGATGATGTCTGTCATCGGGCATATTTCCAATATGCTTTTCTTGGGTTTACTGATCCATATGTCTGTGACCTAACAACGCATGAGGTAACAGAACAGACATCTTGCTTACCTTTTGCTCATGTCCACATGCCATTTTAAAACAATGAATGCAATTGAAGTAAATGACCAAAAAAACCTGTTTTGTAGAACGCAATCAAATTAGATTGAGATACAAGGGAGAGAAAGGAGACTGATGGGCCCATTAATGTGCCAACTTCGATAATATGGTTCTGTGTTCATTTCTGATGACACATACTTGCCCATATTTCAAGTTTAATCTCAACTGCAGGGATTTGAAGTTTTTTTTTGTCAGGGTTCATGGTTATTTTGTGCAAATATTTAAAAAAATTACCTCAAACAAATGTTGTGGAAAAAAGAGCTTAAAGTATTGACTAGCAATAAACATGCTGTCCAGATATTGAAGTATTGATAGGAATATGGCTTTTTAGGCATCGCAAATGCAAAGGGTCATTGAGTCCTGGTGAACCTTATCTTTTGAGTCCTTAAGGCAATCATTACCCTCCTTTGCCGTGCAATTGTTACAGATTTTTGATTATCGGCTTTCATCAGTGAGTTTGGTGATGGATATGGAGGTTTATGCTCCTCCATTTCTCCTGTGGAGATTTGGCTCAAATTTTACAATAAACTGATGTGAATATCCCACAGTGAGAATAGTGGCCATTCCGTGGCAATGCTGCTATTCCCCAATAAAGATGGTTTGGTTTACGGAAGATGAGCAGTTGTGGCCACCTCCATTCTTTCACACAAAAATGTATTTATTTTAAAAAGTCATGCTGGCAGAATTATAATCAAATGTATGCATTGGGAGTTAAACAAATTCAGTTTTGAAACATTGACTGATAATGGTCATTTCGTTCTTTTCTTACAAACATTCAGGGAAAGTGTTTGAAAGTCTGGATTTTGAAGCTGGTTTCATTGACTACTTGAGCATCGTGTTTAGGTTGTAATGCCCATTGAAATTTCAATTTAAAATGTTAAATTATACAGAACAGCCATGGAGGAGTCCTTGCAAATGAATCTCCTTGATTGCTGCCAAAAACAATTCCAGAGAAACCATTAGGGCATTCTTATGTTTTTGATTATTTCCGTGTATAAATGAGAAAACATTTTGAAGATGGAACATTGTGGGGAAAGGTTGTTTGACGAACACTGTACTATCGTTCATTGTAGTACTCCAGGTTTTGTTATCAATGGTCACAAAAAATGTCCATCTTCACTGCACCGGTGTCCATTTCCAATGACTGGAGTGCATGGCTAAAGCAGTTAGAGGCAGAAAATCCTTTTGATGAAATCTCAATCTATATATACACAAATTTGTATTTACTCAGAACAATGTAAATTCATTGCTCAAGCTACAGGCATTTATTTAAATCATGGGCCAGATTTTCCAAGGAATAATCAGTTGCCAGTTTGCATTATTTTTTTACATCACGGAAAAGCTCTTCCTTTCTGACAGGAGATTGCAATCAGGGTTCCTTTACTGGGGACGTCAAGTCCTGGTTGGGGGGAAGGGTCGAGTGATGGTGTTGGTGGTGGGTTCGGGGAGCAGGGGGTAAGGGAGCAAATTATGTCCTCCGAGTGAGAAGAAATGGCATGTGTTTAGTGAGTTTCAGGGGTTATTTGGTTCTGGTGGTGATTGGATGTGTCACGTCAAGACCTGGGATCTGTAAGGATTTCAGGGGAGGTATTTTATTGAATGAGTGAGGTACGTTTAGTGCTCAGTATAATAGATACCCAAGAGTTGGGCTAGGTATTTGGGAGTCTAGCATTTCCCAAGTAACTATTCAACAAACTTCAGTGGAACCCTCCTATTTCTTAATTTACAGTCGGTTTTGATACAGCGCGATAGTTCCGTTCTCAAGCGATCTCGCATTATCAGAAAATCATGCAATAGCTGCGCCATTGAAACTAATGGAGTTGTATTGGCTATAATGCAATTCCAGGGAAGCAAAGTTCGCATTCTACAAATAGCGGTCTAAATTTTTCAGTCGCATTAAAGCCAGTCCGTGTTGAAGAAACCCGCGTTATAGCAGAACTAACTGTATACTTGTGGATGGTTCCAGGAGTTGGGGAATTGCCCAGTAGAATCTTCCATGTCCTGGGCAATTGCTTGGAGTCTGCTCTGATGATAATGATTTCTCAGATTATTCTGTGTGTAAGCCCCATCAGTGCTTCAGAAATCATTATCTAGCCATCAGAATATCTGGACCAGCTTTTTCTCCGTCTTTGTAGTTGAGATTCTTGGTTTGTTTGTTTGTTTTTATTTACATTGTGAAAGGAGGAGGAGGCTCAACAATAAATGAATGAACTGCATTTTTTTTTAAAAAAAGGGAGGGCGATAGGGAGTAAACAGTAGGGTAAAGGATAGAGCCCAGAGAGAGAGCGAGAGAGAAGAGCAGTTGGATATAGAAAGGGGTTGATAACGATCTGGCTAGAAGGCTGAATAGCTGTTAATGGGGACTGTTAGTGACTAGCAATGGGTCGTAGGTAATGGCAGGCTATGTGATAACAAGGCCTGGTTTGTGGGGTAAGGGGTTAGGACATGGTAGAGTTTAGCCCCTAAAATTACTGAACTCGATACTGAGTCTGGAGGGCTGTAGGGTCCCCAAGTGGAAAATGAGGTGTTGTTCTTCCAGCTTGCATTGAGCTTCGCTGGAACACTGCAGCAAGCCAGAGACAGAGATGTTGGCCAGGGATCAGGGTGGTGCATTAAAGTGACAGGTAACAGGTAGTTCAGGGTCTTTTTTGCAAGCAGAACATAGATTTCTGTGAAGTGGTCACCCAGTCTACGCTTCGTTTCCCGAGTGTAGAGGAGGCCACATTGTGAGCACCAAATGCAGTAGACTAGATTGTGGGAAGTTGCAGGTGAAGTGCTGCTTCACCTGGAAGGTACGTTTGGGCCCTTGGATACTGAGGAGGGAGGAGGTAAATGGTCAGGTGTTGCACCTTCACTAGTTGCAGGGAAAGGTGCCGTGGGGCTGTGGGGGGAGGGGGGAGCGGTGATGAGAGTGAAGGAAATGTGGATGAAGGTGTCCCTGAGGGAATGGTCCCTGCAGAAGGTGGACAAGGGAGGGGAGGGGAATATGTGTCTGGTGATGGCATCTCGCTGGAGGTGGCGGAAATGGCACCTGATGATCTTGTGGATGTGGACGCTGGTGGGATGGTAGGTAAGGACAAGGGGAACCTGATCGCTGTTGCGGGGGTGAATAGAGGAGTTTAGGGCAGAAGTGCGGGAGATGGGTTGGACCCGGTTGAGGGCCCTGTCGACAATAGTGCTGGGAAATCCTTGGTTGAGGAAGAAGGTGGACAATTTGGAGGCTCCCTTGTCGAAGTTGGCCTCATCTGAATATATGCAACGAAAATGGAGGAACTCGGAGAATGGAATGGAGTCTTTTACAGGAAGCAGGGCAAGGATGTGTAGTCCAGGTCGCTGTGGGAGTCATTGGGTTTGTAATGGATATTAGTGGCCAGTTTATCCCCAGAAATGGAAACAGAGATGTCGAGGAAGGGAAGGGAGGAGTCAGAGATAGACCAGGTGAAAGTGAGGGCAGGGTGGAAATTGGAAGTGAACTCGATGAACTTTTCCAATTCCAAACGAGAGGGAAGCAGCACTGATTGATATCATCGATATATCAGAGAAAGAGTTGTGGGTGGATGCCAGAATAGGACTGGAGCAAGGAATGTTCCATGTACCCCACGAAGAGACAGGCATAACTGGGGCCCATGCGGGTACCCATGGCCACCTTTCTGACCTGAAGAAAATGAGAGGAGTTAAAAGAGAAGTTGTTGAGGGTGAGGAAGGGCTCAGCCAAAAGGAGGAGGGTGGTGGTGGGTGCGGACGGTTCAGGTCTTTGCTCCAGGAAGAAGTGGAGAGCCCTAAGACCCTCCTGGTGGGGGATGGACATGTAAAGGAATTGCACGTCTATGGTAAAGAGGAGGCGGCTGGAACCTGCAAACTGGAAGTTTTCAAACTGGTGTTAAGCATCAGATGAGTCACAGATGTACGTTGGCAGGGACTGGACCAGGGGAGAGAAGACTGAATCGAGGTAGGAAGAGATGAGTTCTGTGGGGCAGGAGCCGGCTGAAACAATTGGTCTGCCTGGACAGTCCTGTTTGTGGAATTTTAGGAGAAGGTAGAAGCGAGCTGTATGGGGCTGGGGGACTATCGGCTTGGAAGAAGCGAGGTGGAGGGGTTCACCAGATCAAATGAGATCAGTTACTGTAGTAGATACAATGGCCTGATGTGCCATGGTGGAAGATAAGAGGAGGTATCTGAGAGTTGGCGCTCAGCCTCTGCAATGTAGAGGTCAGTACGGCAGACTACAACAGCACCACCCTTATCGACAGGATTAACAACAAAGTCAAGGTTAGATCTAAGTGCATGGAATGCAGTCATTTCGGAGGGAGATAGGTTGCATTTGGTGAGAGGGGACAGAGAAGTTGAGGTGACTAATATCATGTCGACAGTTCTCGATGAACAGATCGAGTGCAGGTAAAAGGACAGAGGGAGGGGTCCAGGTGGAAGGAGAGTGTTGGAACTGGGCGAAGGCGTCTCTGGGACGGGGAGAGGACTCTTGCCCGAAGAAATGCGCACGGAGGCAAAGATGACAGAAGAAGAGTTCGACGTCATGTTGTCCCCGAAATTCCTAAAGGTGGTAACACAGAGGAATAAAGCTGAGGCCTTTGCTGAGTACAGAACATTTAGCATCGGAGAGCAGAACATTAGCAGGGATGGTGAATACCCGACAGGAGGTGGGGTTGGAGGAGGGGATGGAGTCTGAGGGAAGGGGAGGAGAGGAAGGTTCCAGAGAACCATGGATATCGCCGAGTTGTTGCATCTTGTGGGCCTTGCTTCCTGAAAGGGAAAGAAAAAGTTTCTTGTTAGCACGACGAATGAGCCGGAGGATGAAGTGGAACTGCAGAGTGGTGCAGCCCTGAGCCAGTGTGTTGCGATGCTGTTGGAAAGAAAGGTTGAGAGTATACATGTGGCGCCGCATGGCACTGAGTGTGGATCTCAGGAGGCGGCGAGAGCAGCTGTCCATGGAACATTGAACATCACGGAGATATCTGTGGTCCTGGGATGATTCAAAACATGAGGGATGAAACTTCAATTGGAATCCACATGGGACAAGTCTGAGCCGAAGGCAGTCACTGAGGAATGTGATGTGGTTGTGGAAATGAGTTTTTTAGCAAATATTTGGTTAAACATCAGGAATGACAGTGAAATTATTGTTGGCGGACTGGAAGAAAGATAGTAACAGAAATCCCATTGGAGAGAGGAGCAGAACTTCTTCAAGGTGGGCATGCATAGAAGAGATGTGGCAGTGAGTTAAATACGAAATAAAAACGGAAAAAAACTGCAGATGCTGTAAATCAGAAAGAAAAACAGAAGTTGCTGGAAAAGCTCAGCAGCTCTGGCAGCATCTGAAGAAAACATCAAAGTTCATGTTTTTATTTAGAGCTATGATTAATATTGTTTTCATCAAGGGTAATGCAGAAGAAGTGCAAACTAGGATGTTTTATTTTATATCAAGAAGAAATACTTTCATCTGTTTTGCAAATTTCAAGAACCTCTAGGCTATTGAGAGGGCATTGTAATCACCTAGGTCCTCAGAGGTATCATAATACGTTGCAATATTTAAAGTTGTGATGATGCTGTAACTTTTTAAGAGGTTATTTTGTCCTAGTTTCTTTTAAGAGAGATTGAACAAGAGATAACGAGCTGGCAAGTTAATACCACTTGAGTAAACATCTTGGAAGGAGTTGGGAATTTTTTTTGAAACAGCCTGAATGTGTGGCCAGCTTTCACAGATTAGGAAACCTGGGTTTTGTTTTTTCACTAGGATCAGAAACTATTGGGGTCTCAACAGAATTGGAAACTTCAGTGAAAGTCTCCTGGCTGCTACTGACTCTATTTTTTCTCTTAGTGTTTTTACCTCCTGGATTGGAGAACACCATGTGAGAATCAATATCTGAAATTTCATTTTTTTTGCCAAGGGCTGTGTTAGTGCGATGTTACTATGTTGGAACAGTTAATTAATAATAGTTTTTTAATCTATTATTCTGTTAGGTTTCCCAGTAGAGTAAAATTATTCTTAAATTCCTCTTCCCGTGGATTTTAACTTTCGTGTTGAAATAATTGTATTTTGCTTAATGTTAAGAATTTTGACCAGTCGTACTGCATCGGGGCAGACACTTAACATTTATCTTTAAAGTAAGAAAAGTCAGAGTCCAGCCTACCGTCTTAAAATATTTTGAAGGGGTTTGGTCTGGTCTATAACAAAATTTACCTGAAATGAAAGTACAGCTGAATGAAGAACTGTGTGTATTAGACATAAGCTTTAATGTACAAATGACATTTTTCTGAGGAGTCTGACTGATGTGGGCAGTGATGAGATGTATGCCAGAATCAGATGAAAAGTCAAACAAGGTCCATTTTGGTGTCAAGATTATCTCATTTGGCATTGTCTATTTTTCTCAAACACACCAATTTTTAGTTCAGAGAGTTGTTTGAATAACTTCCAAACTAAAGAGGTGAAATTCTGTTCTGTCTCCAAAATTTATCACAGCTTTGATTCATTTGAAACCATTCATCAGTGGGTCCGGTGGTTAATGGTTTAGTGCGCAGTGGTATGTTGCAAATTTCTTTTGACACATTGAAGGTTACTTGTCCAAACTTTACATTTTGTCCAGTTGTGGTATGTGGCTTTTGCTTGCTGTCAATGACCTGGAATTCCAAGTCTTCATTCTTGTCATTGCTCTCAGAGTAACCTGTCCTCCTCACATGGGCATAATGGCATATTATAGTGCCACCCATACTTTTGAAAGTTTCATTATTGGGTCACTCTGTGGAGCCACTTTGCCCAGGCTGTGAAGGTCATAATGTACAGTCTGGCTTCCACAGTGTCTTTAGTGAACTGATGGTGAAGGTCACATGACTGTGGGAAGCAAGGAGGCGCATCGGTCTAAGATTGCATTTTTATCTCAAACTCAGCACTTGATGCTGGTGCTGAGTGCTAATTGTGTAAACGTAAACTTCAATAAGAAAACTTCCCCAAAAATGTAATTACATAAGGAGGTAAAGATTTTAACAATGTGAAAATATCACTTGCTCGTGTAACTGCTGGATTTTTGTGAAGCACCACTCATATAATGTCTTGATAATAAGTAAGTTAGAATTATATTATCTTCTTAGAGAGTTGTGCTCTCTATATGCCCTCTACTTACCACAAGTCAGTGTATTCTCATTGAGTAATGTTGTCAAAACTACCAGAGGTGTTTTCTTGGGGAAAAAAAATCCTAAAAATATGCTAAATGGATTTTGTGTCAGCGTGATTTGATACAGAATGGGACAAAATAAAAATAACTGTTTGAAGAACTATTATTTCTTTGATGCAGACCCAACATGTTTTATTAGTTTTTTTTTAAGTACAAACCAAGCTTTTTGTTTAAATTCAAAGTGTAGAGATGGCATAAGATCTTGCAATTTAGAAATCATCAAAATTCTGTTATCCGAATTTGATACTTTTTCTTTTCAAATTCTTGTATAAGACCTAATAAATCCTAAATTAATAATCGAGTCTGCCCTTTTTCTTAAGTTGCAGAGCTTATTACATCTAACAGCTCAGTATTAACACTGTCATCAGTTTCGTTTGCAATATTGGAAAGCTTTGGACCTCGAAGATTGAAGATGACATACCCATTTTACAGATATAAAATAAGGATCAAGATATGTTCAGCAATGAGCAAAAATGTGATAGATGGGCTATAACATGGGAAAATCTGTGTATCCATTTTGGTTGAAAGAATAGGAAAGTATTATTGAAACCTAGAGATTACAGAATGCTGCAGTGTTCTTGTGTATGAATCACAAAGTATTTATATGCAGGTACAACAATTAATATTCAAGGCAAGAAAAAAGGACTATCCAGCTTTGTTGCAAAGAGGATCGAGTGTAAAACAAGGGACATCTTGTTCCACCAATATAAGGTGCCAGTGAGAGTGGTTGTGCAGAAGGCAGCAAAGTGAAGTCCCATTGGTTAACTTCTTTGTTGAAGGGTTGTCTTACAAGAAAATTTTGAAGGGGCTAGACCTGTACTCTGGTGTTTTGTTTAATAACAGGTGATTTTATTGAAATTTACAAAATTCTGAGGAGGCCTGACACAGCAGATGCTGAGAGGATGTTGCCCCTCATGGGGAATTTAAAACGAGCGGGCACATTTTCTGAGGAGGAATTTGTTCTCTCAGCAGATGGCTCATTTTTGGAACTTTCTACCTCAGAGGTAATTGGAGGTTGGATCATTCAAGGCTGATTTTGTGAGTTGATGGCCATGAGAGGGTTGGGTAAAAAGGAAAGTGGAATTGATCCAATCTTGCATTACTCCTAATCTTAGTGAATGAAGGAGCAGGCTTAAGGAGCCAAAAGGCCTAATCCTGCTCCTATCTCATATGCTCGTATATTCCTATCGTTTTGGACGGTGTCGAGTATCCATTGAAAACTTAGCCTTATGAAGAGATTTAGGCCTGTTTCAAACGTCATGACTGCTAATTCTTCACTGTTCCTTCCCAAGCAGTGAGTTACTTCAAGATTTGTCAAACTTGAATAGGCATTATATCTTTCAATAAAAGTAAATGTGAGTTGAGAATGTCAGCATAATATCCATAAATGGATAATTCTACTTACACAGATGTTCAGTTTAACCATCTCTGTTTATATTAGTTTAATTTGAAAAGAACGGTGCTTTATCCAGGACATAAGAGCTGACAGATCTCCAAAGTTAGTCAATATGCATTTTGAGTTTGTGTAGTAGCATTTTTAAAATCTTAAAGTGTGTTCTGAAGTAATTCAGCAGAACAAAAGCAAATTTGATAATTGTTGTGCAGTATCATTTCTGACTTAAGTTCATGTTTCTTTTTAAACAAGCCCAAATACTGTGTAATACTTTTGTGATTAAACAAAAGAAAATGTAAATCCAGAAAAAAAAAGAAAATGTGGTTGGGACCATACTAGGGAAGAACTTGGAGGAATTAGAAAGGGAAAGAAAAAATGACCAAAAATTCATCCATCATATGCATATGTCATTTGATTACCTGGGTGATGTTTTAACCTTTCCCAGGAGGCAGAAAATTTGAACCTTAAAACTGGGCTGCATTTTTTTTAACGACAGGTGTAATCAAACAGACTCAGTGTAGTTGGATTTGCTCTTTTCCCTTCAGAAGTGATGATGTTTTGTGCCGTGAGCCTCTACGAATGCAGTGAGAAAGACAGGCTTCTGGGATTTGAGGATAAGCAATTATAGACTGGATTTACCAATGGCAAGTCATTAATTATTCCAGTGGAGATGAGAGTTGTGCTGGGGTAGCAAACTCTGAAGAATCTGCTGAACGTTTCTCTTAATCCTGGAATCCTCCCTAAATTCTCCATTTTAAATGGAAGGATTCCAATGAAATGAAGGATCATGCAGAGTTAACATTTTGGGTTCGGTGACCCTTCTTCAGTTCTGACCCGAAACGTTAACTTTTTTTGTTTTCTCCTTCACAGATGCTGCCAGACCTGCTGAGCTTTTCCAGCAACTTTTGTTTTTGTTCCTGATTTACAATATCCACAGTTCTTTTGGTTTAAATTAAGGATCGTTATTACTTGGGACAAGCTACACAAGTAAATGCATAGTCTAACCCTGAATCAGTTTTTAATAGACCCCATACTGAGCTCACAAACCTCCAACTAAACCTTACCCAGATCTCTGACACCCCAACCTTCACCAGACCCTGGCCTGACATCCTTGTACTGCTGTGCACCTGAAACCCCCTCGCTCCCATCATTCCTTCAGCCCACCTACGTTTTGCTTTGCATCTAATCTGCTTCCATGCACCCGGGACACAACACCTCAGTTTGCCTTTTTCAGAGTTACTGACTGCCAACCCCCACCCCCTGACGGCCTTCTTCAATATCCGGCTCCCCGAGCGTCTCACTCTTCTGCCACTTGACCTGCTGCTTCTTCCTTTGTAACCTCCCAGGTATCTTGTTCCAGATCAGGAAATAAGCGTTTTACCCATCTAGGGACTCACTACCCGCTTCGCCTGAGCCGGGCTCCCTGATCTCCTCTCCACACTCTCCTCTGGACCCATTCTCCATAAACCCTGACCTGCCCCCTGACAGACCAAGTATCTCTCGCACAGTTTGACCTCGCCTAAAGACTGCATCATTTATCTGCTCTGCTTGCCACTTGCAACCTGGGACCCTGCCCACTTGGCACCCTACCTCCCACCCAATTGGCCAGCCCCACTCCCTGGCACCCTACACTGTTCCCATTTAGCACCTCCTTTAATTTCTCACCCTACTTAGCTCATAATCTACCCTCCCATCTCTGTAACATTATCCCATGTGCTTATCGTTTGACAGCAGCTGTCAAAGTGGCTGTCTGTGATTCTGGATTTTTTCCGAATAGACTAACAGACTACTGTGAGAAGGAGGCATGGTTTTCCTTGCCTTGACAGTGCTGCAAGATGAGAGAACTGTTCGAATAAAAGTAGAGCTCCACATTTGTAAAGAAGCCCTGATTGGAATCTCCTGTCAGAAATGTGGAGCTCTCTCCGGTTGTAGAATAAAAGCAGCAGGATGTCAGTCTACATGAGATTGGTCAGATTTTCCAAGGAGTGTCAATTAGACTGAAGCAATATGAAATTAATAACACAAAGATGAAGGATAAAGTGTAAATTAGAGTAGAAGAATTTACTGCCAAATCAGATACAGAAAGATAAATAAACTGAGGGTCAAAAGATTAAAATGTGTCAGTCATTACGGAACAGGAGCACTTCCCATTCAGCAACTCCAAACAGCTTTCTGCAAAACAATCCAATCAAACCATTTCCCTGCTCTATCGCTGTCGTGCTGCAACTTTATTTCCCTCAAGTACCCATCCAATTTCCTTTTTGAATCATTCATTGTCTCTGCTTTCACCAAAAAATTAAACAAAATTTACATTTTAAATCCTCTCTCTTTTAAAATTCTTCAACAATTAAGACCTGAAAGAATGAAACTGCGCACATCTGCATTGCTAAAGAGGTTGTCGGCAGCCAAGGATACTTAACTTGAAATGGATGAGATTTGAATGTACCATGATTTGAGTTTGTATCGCTCATATGAATTCAGCTGTTTCATGTCACTCGATTTATTTCAAAGGTGAGTCAGACAGTGTGATGCCATTTTCTCAAAATTAACAAACCTGTGTAAATGTGACAAGACCGTTTTGATTTTTCACATTCTACTGTATGTTTGCATTCATTTGAAATTACTATGGCATGTTTCCTTCAATAATGGCAAGTGTTATTTACCTGTTACTTTTATCGCAAAATATATGCACCCTCTATCATCTTCACACACCCCGACTGCTGTACAAACCCAGGCAGCCTGACCAGGAGCCCAACTACCGAATCCTCAGCTCGACTTTTGAATTTTATCTTGTGCACGAACTCACCTGTACCTGCCCTGGTGGATTTCCCCTTGACCATTGGTCATCCAAGCTGCTTATAGTACGTGTGCAATGCACACTAGATGTCAATTCATCTACTTTAGATCTGCGTGTCTTTTTTGTCTATATTATATGGAGCAGCAACTAAGAGTAAGTGAGGACAGCACATGACAGTAAATTGATTGTGTAAACCATGATTATATTTAATAGCGCAAGCTATTTGAATACATGCGTGAGTATAAAATGCGTATACGTAAATCGAAGAATGCATGAACAGAAGTTGAAAAGCTTTACCATCTTGTTTTTCGGCGCTGATGTCAAATTTTTCAAAAATATTTGCAGAAAGTGATGGAAAAATGGATATAGGATGCATTTATCCTTCCAGTTTTTGCAATGAATGACTGCTGGTAAGAATGAGAGAGTACACTAGGAAGAGGTGGTAGAGAAAATAGTTGGCAAATTAAGGAAATAGAACTAGGTTTTATTGGCACAAGTACTCACATACAGGAGTACAGTGAAAAGGGTACAGTGTCGCTATTCCTGCTGCCATCTCAGGTACAAAATCTTAGGTACAAAGTAGAAAAATAACGAAATAAGCTAAAAGTTCAACATTACAGCTTTTCTTAGTACTGTTGCAAAGTTGCGTAAAATGATTGTGGATTGGGAGACTGGAAATTTAGAATTTGGTGTTTGTAAAATGCAAGGGGGGAGGGAAGTATTGTAAGCTCCTTTTAAAAGATGATATGCTTCTCTATGCCTAGAGATTAAAATGAATATCTGAGCAGCTTAAAAGTTTGCAAGTACACAGAGAGCACCCAAATTGAAACATTTTGTATCAAAAGGCCATGCAGTTAGCCAGCCAAGCAGCAATATTTTTGTACCAAGACAAGATGCTTTGAATTTAGCCAGTCAATTCGAACCGGTCACTTTTTTTGATACCAAAACCAATTAAATTTAAATCTGATGTGTTTCACGACACAGGACCAATCATATTGTAAGAATTGATATGTCATCAAGGATGTAACAGAAGTGGGCAGTCGAACAAAGCCAGAGAGTTAGCTGTCCTCAGCTCTCTGGAGAATCACTGGCTCTCACAGGCTCCTCTATGTCTTAGAGAAAGCACCATCTAAATCAAAGATACCAATGGCACAGCTAGTTAATATTCCCAACAGAAGAATTGATGCAGATCATTTGACGGAGAAGGCACAGAACATTGCAGAAGACACATAACCTGGCTGTAATTTTGAGAGACTAGATTCTATTTTGTTTTTATTTTATCTATGTGGGACTTGTACTTATTGGAACAGCATACCATTAGAATCTTATTTGGGAATAGTTGGTAGTTAGGTGTTTATTTGGTTTGTTAATAGTTTTGTTAATTTGCTCACTGTTAGTTAGATAAATAAAATGTTACTTGTTGATTTTTAAGGTGAATGTCAGGCATTTATTTCATTTAACCACTGGAAATTGCTGAGAAGCAGGTTCACCACTTTTCACACCCTTTTTACAGATTAAAGGCTGAGGCCCCCCTCTTTGGGTATTTTGCTTTTAGTTCTGAGTGGGGAGGGGTTAACCTCTGCTTTATAACATTATAAAATAGGAAAATAAAGGAAGAAAGTTAAAAGTTCAGCATAACAGCCCTTCTTTAGCCTTGGGCCTGCAGATGCTCCACTGTAGGCTTTCCTCATGAGAGGCCGCACTGCCCATGAGGGCTTGTTCTCTTCCCCCGTGCTGGGCTTGAAATAATATTGAAAGAATTGATGAAACTAAAGGTGTAAAAGTGCCAGGCTCTGATGGACTACATCATAGTATGAGGTTGTTGACTTGCTCGCCAAGCTGGCTCGTTTTTGTTCAGATGTTTCATCACTGTTCGGTGACATCATCAGTGGAGCCTCCGATGAAGCGATGTTATTCCAATCCGCTTGGAATTTATATTGTCCGGTCCATTATGGTGAATATTGTCATTTCCGGTTTTGATCTCTGTTGGTTTGTATATGGGGTCCAATTCTATATGTTTGTTGATTTGAAGTATGGGTGGAGAACTATGCCTCGAGGAATTCCCATGCGTGTCTATGTTTGGCTCAGGCCGCTATGGTTACCTTGTTCCGGCTAAACTGATGGCCTTCATTATCTGAGTGTACTGATATTAAGTAGGGTTCATTGTGCCGTTTTGCTGTTAGTTGATGTTCATGTATTCTGATAGCTAGTTTCCTTCCTGTCTGTCCGATATAATGTTTGTGGCAGTTGTTGCATAGCATTTTGTAAACCACATTGGTTCTGCATGTTGTAGGAATGGGGTCCTTAATCCTTGTAAGTGTTTGACGTAGAGTGGCTGTGGGCTTGTGGGCCACCATGATTCCTCGTGGTCTTCGGAGTCTTGTTGTTGGTTCCGATATGTAGGGAAGTGTGGCCGGTATGTTAGGACATACTGTGTCCTCCTGTTGTCTGTTATGTAGGCATCTGTGGATGAAGTTGCAGGGTTTTCTGTTTAAAGTGAGGATCTTAAGTGTTCTTCCTCTTTCCTGTGAAGTTCTGGAGTGTATCAGTGTGTCCTGGCCGGTTTAAATAGTGCTCCTCTCAGACCCATTGTTTCCCTGCCAGGCACACTGTCGCACAAATTGGGCAAGTACGTACAACAGAGATTGAAACACCTAGTAAACGGATCACCCCATTCTAGCCACTCAACCCAAGATTTCCACGATACGGTCAAGAACATAAAAATCAGCGATGACAAGATTTATGGTATCCTTTGACGTCACAGCTTTATTCACATCAATCAACATCCCACTAGCCAAAGAAACAGTGGCCACATGACCAGAGGAAACAGCAACGCAGACCAGCAGCTCCATCTGCAAGGACAACATACTTAAATTACTAGACCTCAGCCTCACCACACATTTCATCTTTAATGGTCAAATGTACAAACAGATCCTCGGTACACCAATGGGGTCACCCATCTCAGGACATAGGACACTATTTAAAAAGACCAGGACACACTGCAACAGTCCAGAACTAAATGCTCTGAACGAAAACAAGCCAGCTTGGAGAACAAGTCAACAACCTCACCGACCACCCCAGCTTACAGATCTTTGCCAAAACTTTAAATATCATAGTATGCTGAATGAAGTCGGAGTACAATATGATAGGCTTGACTTTTGTCATTTTAATTTTTTTTGATGCAGTCGTTGTGTTAGAGGACTGCAGGGCTGACAATGTACTCACTTCTATTTTAAAAATATTGAAAAGAACAAATCAGGCAGCTGTAAATGTCTCACTTCGAAAGTGGGTCAGCTTATGCAGCCTATCATGTAGAACAACGTTTATGCTGACTGAAAATGTGGTTTAATTTGAACAGCCAGCATCACATTTGAAAAGGCGATTCGTGGCCGACTAACTTAATAGAGTTTCATGCATATGAAGTGTATGGGAAATGCAAACAGTGAATGTGGAAATAGTTCTTCAAAAGCTGTTGAATAAAATTTGATTGGAGCCTTGACACAACAAGGGAAGATGGTATTGAAATGAAAAATATTGCAGTATGGGCAGAAATTTGGCTATGGGGCAGACAAAGGAGAGAATGATAATTGGGATGTTTTTGGACAACAGGAACATAAACAATAGTTATGTGCTACAGAATATACTTCTCTTTTTTGCCCATGATCTGGAACTTGGTCTGTAAGAGGTATGTGTTTTTTAATCTCAAAGTCCACGTCTCAATTAAAAAAATTTAGAGTCCAGCTTTTTGTGAGTTTTCAAATAAAGAAGGTTATGTTTGCACTGACAGATTGGAATAAATAATACAATACTTCACTTGCTCATCTTAAGACACATAGAACTGACTACTGATGGAGGTACTATATTGTCACAGTAAAGGCTCATGTGGTGTGGTAGTGGTGCCCCTGCCTTCGAGGCAAGAGGCCTCGGTTCAAGTCTCACCTGTTCCGGAAGTGTGTAATGTATCTCTAAACAGGCAGATTAGATCATAGAATCCCTACAGTGTGGAAACAGGCCCTTCGGCCCAACAAGTCCACACCGACCCTTGGAGCATCCCACCCAGATTTATAACCCACCTAAGCTACAGATCCCTGAACACTACGGGCAATTTAGCATGGCCAATCCACCTAGCCTGCGCGTCTTTGGACTGTAAGAGGAAACCGGAGTACCCGGAGGAAACCCATGCAGACACGGGAAGAATGTGCAAACTCCACACAGACAGTCGCTTGAGGCTGGAATCAAACCTGGGTCCCTGCTGCTGTGAGGCAGCAATGCTAACCACTGAGCCACCATGCCGCCCTAAATCTTTGTTTTATCTCAATCCTTCTCATAGTAAGCCTATAATCTCTTCACTGAAACTGAAGCTTTTATGGTGAAGTGAGGTTCTTCTAAAGTCATCAGTAAGCTGTGAGGTTCCTTGTAGTCAAATTTCTCGGAGATTGGTACTCCTCAGTTGAACTTCAAACTGGAACAGTTTGAGGGAGTCATTCTCTCTCTCTGTTTGGATCTCCCACTTTTTTTATTATCTTGGCTGCTTGATGGCTTGTAGTTCATTTGATAGCTATTCTTGAAACTTAGTGCCTGCAAAACAACCTCCTTTTGTTGACGTTAAAGCAGATGTCACTTAGGCCCCTCATGATGTGGAGGTGACGGTGTTGGACTGGGGTGGACAAGGTCAGAAGTTTACCGACACCAGGTTATAGTCCAACAGGTTTAGTTGAAATCACAAGCTTTTGAAGCACTGCTCCTTCACCTGACGAAGGAGCAGCGCTCTGAAGACTTGTGATTTCAAATAAATCTGTTGGACTATAACCTGGTGCTGTCTGTCTTCTGACCTGGTCCCTCATCATGTGAGTTTCACAAGTTCAAAGTAGTTTTTAGCCAAAGTACTTGGATTGTGTGTTGATTTACACATTCTGTGTTGTTGTTTAACACCTTGGAGCCTTACCAGATTTATTTTGCGTGAGAGAAGCCATCATAATAGAGTGGATAGTTGGTCAGATCCATTCACACCTATGTTACATGTATCAAGTTCTAATTTCCTTTTTTGTTTATGGTGAAATTGTGAGGTAGGCCAGCTGGAATCATGTTGTCCTTTTTTTTGTGTTGATCCATCCTTGAACCAAGGGATGTGTGAATTCTGTGTTGTGAATGTCTGTATTTATTGAAGTGTTTGCTCAAGACTTGGAATGCCTAAAGTTTAAATGCTCAAAGTCACATGATTTGCAGTGGTCATTTTAATAGTCTGTTTGCGTCCCATTTTAAAAATATTGTCTCATAGTTCATAATGGACTGGGTCAGAGCGGAGGCTTGTTCCCATTCACATTTAAGGAAGAATATGATGAATACATGCAAATTTGAACCGCAGGTTATGTGCTGCATGTTACATATCTTTGTTCTGCACACAGCATGTGGGGCTGGTCTTCAGCATGATTGTAGGGAGGGAAATGATGCCATGGGAATAGTGAGTTAATGAAAAGCGTCCAACAGTTCTCTTCAACAAGAATTCATTGAAGAGAACTTCAGTTGAACAATTGGTGTTCCTCAGGCATGAATAGTCTGTCCCAAAAGTTGATCCAGGGTTCTCGAAGCACAATCAACAGCATCTGTCTGAACACTGAAATTATACTCTTAATATTGTTAATGCCACCTCACATAGCAAGATCATCGCATCTTACAGGAATACTCGCGCAGTTTTCAGGTAACTTTTTATTTTTTTGCCGCTGTGTTGTGACCGCCTTGAGCATAACTTTTTAATTGCTGTCATGCTTTTACAAGCTGCTCACCAGACTTTGAGAATCTGAATTCCATTCAGGCATGATCTTATCAAATGCTGGAGCAGACCTGGGCTGAATGACCTTCTACTGGTCCTTCTTTGTGAAATTATATGATCGAGCTCATCATTCAAGGATATGACTGCACAGTAGCAGATGCAGAAGACGTTTACCAGGATGTTGCCTGGGATGAAAATTCTCAGTTATGAGGAGATTTGGTAGGCTGAGTTTGTTTACCATGTAGCAGAAGAGGCTTGTGGGGATGATCTGATTGAGGTATACAGAATTACGAGAGGCATAGACAGAGGAGATCATGAGAATCTCTTCCCTGTAACAGACGTGTTGAAGGCCAGAAAGAATAAGTTTGTGAGGAACAAGTGGTTTAGTAGAGGATGGTGGAGGCAGGTTCCGTCACAACGTTTAAGAAGCATCTGGATGAGCACTTCTGCTCAGGCATAGCAGGCAATGGACCAAGTGCAGGTAAATGGGATTAGTGTAGTTTGGTGTTTGTTGATTGGCATAGACTTGATGGGCTGAAGGGCCTGTTTCTATGCTCGATGATTGACTGACTATTCTGCACTGGCAGAAAACAGTGGCCAGCTCCCTTGCGGAACTAGCTATTGTGAGGAAGTTGGCAACCTTTTGAGCAAAAGCAGGATAAATAAGGACAATGAAGTCTCTGTTGACTGACAGAACTATGGGAAGCAGAGAAGAAAACTATTGATTGGGCACAGGTCACTGTGGAATCTTTTGAAGGATTGCACAACAGTTAGAGCAATGAAGTAAGACTTAACTTGGCACACATGAGGTCTTTAAACTTCTTTTCTACATAATATCAAAGCTTTGAAGAAATGATTGTGAACAAAACTATCTTATGACTCTGTGATAGTAGGAACTGCAGATGCCGGAGAATCCGAGACAACAAGGTGCAGGGCTGGATGAACACAGCAGGCCAAGCAGCATCATAGGAGCAGAGAGGCTGACGTTTCAGGCCTAGACCCTTCAACA
>NC_063347.1:44845719-44996615 GCF_021869965.1 Rhincodon typus | reverse complement strand
GTCAGCCTTCCTGCTCCTCTGATGCTGCTTGGCCTGCTGTGTTCATCCAGCTCTACACCTTGTTATCTCAGATTCTCCAGCATCTGCAGTCCCTACTATCTCTGAAGGATCGTCAGTGTTTTCTTTCTGGCTGGAAGGCTGTTTCCAGTGTGATTCCGCGTGGCTCAACACTGGCTCCTTTGCTTTCTGTGACCAATATAAATTTAGGTGTGGAGTGTGTGAGTAGAAATTGAAGATGATGCATAATTTGACCTTTTTGTGGTTAATTGTGAAGACACCCCTTCTGAGCACATACTGTTCACATCCTCTCCTGCTCATGTTCCTTTGATCCTACTGCTATCTCCTCAATCTTTTTCCATCTTTCTTGGAACGCCGTTTGAATTCTTCCACTTGGATTTCTGCACAGCACCACAACAGCTTTTAGCAAATTCAGAAATGACACACAATCTAATTGTGACAAATGTTATCTTGTGCTCCTTGTCTTCCTTGATCTGTCTCCAACTATTTGACACGGATGACTTGCACCATCTTTCTCTGTAAACTCTCCCCTCTCATGCAGCTAGGTGGGAGCACTTTCACCTGGTTGCATTCTTAACTGGCTAATGTCAGCCCAGAAAATCATTTGGAATGGCTTCTCTTCCTGCTTTACTTCTGTAGTTTGTCAATTATTTACCCTTGGCCACCTCCTGTTTCACATGTACATGCTTCCCCTTGACAACATCATACAAGGGCACAGCCTTAGTTTTTATTTGTAGGTTGACAATAACCAGCCTAACCTCACCAGCCCTCTTACTGTTAATAAATTACCAGACTGCTAATCTGTACTGGATATACAAAAATTTCACTGAATTCAATATTGACGAGACTGAACGCATTGTCTCCAGTCACTTCATTTTCTAACTACTGTCTCCATTCCTCTGCATGAAAACAGTATGAGATTATGAGTTTGTTTGTAACTTTAGTGTTACATTTGATCGCAAAATGAGCTTTGGACTGCATTGCCATTTATTTTGACCTCTAAAATTGTCCAATTTCATCCAATCTCAGCTCGTCTACTGTCAAAATCCTCATTCATGCTGTTGTTACCTCTACTGGAATACCATATTATACACTCATAAATGTGAGGCCTTCCAAAGCTCTGCTACCCTTGTCTGAAGCAAACCCTGTTTTCCTATCGCACTCATACTTGTACCAGTATTTCATGAACTCCCAATCAAGCAATTTATTGGCTTTTACACCCTTGTCTTTAATTTTAACACCCTCCTGCCTTTTTTGCCCCTTCCTATTGTCAATGATGTCCTTTAGCTGCACAATCCTGAGATGTTTGCTCTTTACAAATTCTGATCCCCTTTGCATCCCTGTATGTCACAACTATACCATTGCTGTTTGTGCTTTCAGCTATCTAGGCTTCAGATTCTGAAATACACTCCTGCCTCCCTGCACTTGCCTCTTTTCACATCCTTCTTCAAACCTGTAGCTTCGATCAAGCTCTTAGTCATTTTACCAAACGTGGTTTGGTGTCTTGTTTATTTAGTAATGCTCCTATGAAGGGTCATGGAACATATGATTATGTTAAACAACAACTTAGATTTATATGGCATTTTTATGTTGTTATGCAGGCTCAAGATAGAGTGGTTTAGAAATTCTGATTTCCCCTGGCAGAGAGATCAATAACCAGGAGGTATAAATTTAAAGTAATTGAAAGAAAAATTAATCATGTTGAAGAGCCTTATTTCACTCAGAGTGATGGGAGTCTGAAACTTGCTGACTGAAAGGGTGGTAAAGTTAGAAGTGCTCAGCCAATTTGTGAAGTGCTTGGCTATGAACTTGAAGTGGTATAACGTACAAAGCAGTAGAAAAAGAGCTGGAAGATGGGATCAGGCAGGATCTTATATGGCCACTTTAAACACGATGTTTCAAATCGATGCCACCTGTGCTGCAACTTTTGTGTTTGTCTGACCTAACGCTTACTGAAGGAAACATATTGAAAATTTAATTGGGGATAGGCGAGGCCGGATTCAGATTGTCATCAGCAGCTGCTATGTGAGATAAATATAAATTAATAAAGTGAAGGTAAAGGAAACTCCATTGTGTAGAGCTAGAGCAATCATCTGACTCCACAGGAATCATAAATGCCGTCCCCCCATAACGCCTGCCCCCTCACCCACGGGAATCACAAATGCCATACCTCCATAGCGCCTGCCCCCTCACCCACAGGAATCACAAATGCCATGCCACCATACCGCCCGCCCTCTCGCCCTCCCAAAGCCTGTCCGGAATCACTTTAAGCCCTCTCCAGCTCCTCTCTCTGAAACCTATTGGGAATTGATACTATTGTTCCAGCTATCTACCTGTGAAGGCTGAACTCTCACTAGTAGCTTGTGCTAAGTATGCAGATGAGACCTGAGGACTAATTTCCCTCGAGACTCCAGGCTGTTGAATTGTGCATGTGTCAGTGGCACTTTGCTGTGTTTTGGTCTAGAAACGTGCCCAGAACAAAATATAGTATCTTACAGCTATGTATCAGCCTAGAATAGAATTTAATCCTTGAATCAGGAATTCCAAATTAATTTTCAGTCAGATCCTTGAAAACTGATTCCCAAAAAATCCAACTGTACTGTAGGGTAATTTTAAATTTTTGGAATTTCGTGTAATACATCCTTTTTACAGTTTAATCTGTCAATGGTGAACATCTTTTCTAAAATATTCTAGGTTTAGTTTTTGTTGGTTGACTTATTATTTTGAATCCAAATTTAGTCTATTAATATATTTTACATATTTGCTTCCAGGTTCAATTGTTACAAGGTATGACTAACTAAACTGAGTAATATTGTCGACTGTCAGGATAATGGAGCATAACAAATTAGCTGAAACTCCCTGGGGAAGGTACTGTTCATTTTGACAAAAAAGACAATGAAGCAGTTTAAGGATGAGCTACAACTTGTTCTCCATTTGTGGAAGCAGGCCTTTGATTCTGCCAATCCTGAGACCAATAATGTAGGAGTTTGTGGATAAATCTGCTGTTTGCTGGAATGAGAAATGTAACAAAACCTCTGCAATATCTTTAGACCAATATGTCCTACAGTGGGTACTTGTGTGTTGATCAGAGTGAATTAAAGTTGTGGTATGAATTTCCTCAGTATTAATAGTGAGTAACATTCTAACATTTGCATCCCAATTATTAAACACCAGTTAATTGAATGATGAAGGCATGTATTATGATCCAAAAGCTGAATAATTCAGGGAACTGACTGCGAAAGATTGAATCCGAGAATGAGAATGAAGGAACCATTTGTGCAGAAATGGTTGTTAGTTGCAGCAGCTTGAGCTCTGGGTTTCAGAACTTAATCAGCAGCTGTCATTATTGTGTTCCAGCCATACGGCTGACAGCTATATGAACTAGCATGTTTAGAGAAGTGATCACCTCACAGCTTAAGAGAATGTGGGGAAAGAGGAAATGGGTGACTACTTTGCAGTGAAAAAGCAATAGGCAGGTAGCACAGGAGCCCCCTGTGTACATCCCAAAGAAGTGGAGGATAAATAGTCAGCAGTTACAATCCAATTTTCGACCAACAACATAGGTCCAAAAAGGGAAGTCAGAAATTGGGGAGTTACTGAGAAAATTAGCAAGCAGAGCCTCCGAAATAGTAATCACCAGATTACTCCCAGTGTCATGCGTAAGTAAGTATAGAATTAGAAGGATAACACAGATGCTTGTGCGGCTGGAAAGGTGGTGCAGTTGGAGAACTTTAGATTCTAGGTCCATTGGGACTATCTCTAGGGGAGAGAGAGGGAACCTACGCAGGCTGAGGGGTGCATACCTGAACAGAACTGGGACTGAGTTTCTTGTCGGACATTTTCTTTGTATTATTGGGGAGGATTTGTACTATCTAGCTTTGGTATGGAAATAATATCGAGATATAGGAGATAATATCGAAGAGGAATACCAAGTGCACAAAATAGTGGGAGAGACAGTTGTCGTAGAATACAGAATAGTAAGTTGACAGGTAGGGCCAGAGTCAAGAAGACCGTAATAAATTCTAAATCAAGTTTTCTGTGCTTGACTTAGAATGCAGAGTATGATAAATAAAACTGGTGATTTAAACGCACTGATTGCCAAGTGAACAGTGGATGTTGTTACTATAAAAGAGACCTGGATTAATGAAGGGCAAAATTGGTGTCATTATATTATAGGTACAAGATACTCAGGAAAGATAGGAAAGGATGGAAAGGGGAGTGAAATAACTCCACAGAGGCTGGTATCCCGTCACCAAGACACCCTTCATTTACATAAGGAGAGTCCTAGACACTGATCTAGCTATCTCGGAGCCAGCTCTGAGTGAACAGGATGTCTGACACTCCTGCTCATATCTCTCAGCTCGGGCTCCCTGACTGGAGATGTTAATCTGGTCCAATCAAGGAACTCTTATTCTGTGATGTTCGCTTGGCTGACCTCATCACAATCACGAGAGGGAAGTGTCTTGATATTGATTGAGAAGTGCACAGGAGTACTGGAGAAAGGGCATCGCGAGGAGTTGAAGACTGAATCCATTGGCTACAACTGAGGAGCAAAAAAGGTGTAATTATGTTGTCTACAGGCAATCAATTAGTGAGAAGCATGTTTTGGAACAAATCTACAAAGAAAATAGGGGTGAAAAATAATACAATAAATATAATGAGAAACTTGAATATAGACTGGGATATTTTAGTGTTAAGAGAAAAAGAAAAGCAAGAGTTTAGTGTGTTGAAGAGAAGTTTTCAGCCCAGCGAGAAAAGAGGCACAGCTGGAGCTGGTTCTTCCTAATGAGGTAGTCCAGGAGGATCACCTCAGAACATTTCAGATTTAAGAACAAAGAACAGGAGTAGGCCTGCTCAATTGAACCTGCTCCACCATTCAATCAGATCATGACTGTCTGTCTGATTTTTAACCTCAATTCCACATTCCTGCATAGCTTCAATAATCTGTCATCCCTTTGGAAATTAAGAATCTATCTGCCTGAAAACTAGTTCAAGATTTTGCATCCACTGGCTTTTGAAGAAGGAAGTTCCAAAGACTCTGAACTCTCTGAGAGGTAAAAAAAAAAGGTTTCCTCATCTGTTTTTAAGTGGATGTTGCTTATTTTTAAACTGACTGTAGTGACCATTAGATCATGTGTCAGTGCGACAAATGCAGAGGATAATGAACAGTCCAGTGTAAAAATAATGAATAATAATAAACATCAATCTGAATGGGATAAGAATCGATGTGGCCCAAACAAATTGGAGTCAAAAATTGCAGGAAGAAGTAGTCACGAAACAATGGGTTACCTTCCAAGAGATGGTTCAGTCATAGCCAAGGCTTTTTTTCTCATGAAATAAGAAAGGAGAGCAAACAAGTCCAGAGCTCCCTGCATGATAAGAGGGGAATCATGGTTAAAACAAGAAAACATGAGGTTATGGCAAATATCAGGTTACAAAATATAATTGAGAAGCAAGCCAAATATCGATAAGTCAGATGTGTGGTGTAGAGCAAATAGGAGAAGCAGAGAAGAGTTATGAGGAGAGGCTGGTGCCGAAAGGGAATCCCAAATCTTCTATTGGCATATAAATTAGGAAAAAAATGCTTGGAAAAAGCAATGGTTCTGATTTAGAACCATAGGCAATTTAATAAAGGACATAGAAAACTTAGCTGAAGTATTAAACACACCTTTCACTTGTCTTTACCACAGAAGGTGGTCCTGCCCAGGCCACATATAATGAAAGAGAAGGATATTCAGTCACTAATGGTGTTTAAAAATGATAAGAGGATAGGCATGTTGTACTTACGGGACCAAATGAAATGCACCCAAGGATTCTGACAGAATTGACACTGGAAATTGCAGAGACACTGGTAACAATTTTTCTGCAGAATTGCACGCGTTATGCCTTAGTCAAAAAGCAGGTGCAAGGATAAGCCAAGCAACTACAGAGCAGTCTGCATGAAACTGGGCCAGATATTTTTAGGTAAAGTTGTCTCCTGAGGAGACCAAAACTCCACACACTTTTCCTGGAGTGGTCTGATGAAGCTCCTATACAACTAAAGCAAGACTTCAAAACTCCTATTTTCAAATCCTCTTGCACTAAAGGCTTGCCTAATATTTCACTGCACCTTCATGTCAGCCTATAACAACTGATAACGAGGCACCTTTGTACATTGATACTGTTCAACCTCTTAGGTTTTTAGAAATACTCTGCACATCTGTTCCTCCCAAGTGTATAACCACACATTTTTCCACATCTGCCATGCTCTTGTTCATTTGCTCAGACTGTCTGAATCCTCCTGAAGCTGTTTCTTGTCTTTCTCACAACTTTGCCATTTCATCCAAATATTTGGAAATATTACATGCGGCCCCTACTTCTAAATCATAGATACATATTGTGAACAGTTGGTACCCAAGTACTGATTGTGCAATATCACAGTAGTCACAGTCAGCCAACACGAGAATAACTAACTCACTTTTTGTGTGTTAGTCAATCATTAGTCCATAACAGTACATATCCTATGTGATCAGAGCCTACAAAAACCGCACTGAATAACTCATTTTCTTTCTCCTCGAAGACTGTCAACCATCTACAAGGCACCAGTCAGGAGTACGATGGAGTACTGCTCACTTGCCTAGTTGAGTGCTGTTCCAACAACGCTCAAAAAGCTAGATATCATCCAGCAAAAAAAAACAGTCTCCACATTCAACATCGATTCCCTTCGCCATCAATGCACAGTGACAGCAGTATGTACCCTTTACAATATGCACTGTACTAAATCACCTAAGCTGCTTCAAAGCATTCTGCAAATCCAGAATCTAGAAGAGCAAGGCAAACAGATGCATGGGAATACCGCCACTTCCAAGATCGCATCCAAGCCATATACAATCCTGACTTGGAACTGTATTTTAATTCCTTAATTGTCACTCAGTCAAAGTTCTGAAACTCCCTTCTGAACAAACTGCCGGTGGACTTACACGCCAAAGACCGTAGTTCAATCGAGAAACTTGCCGTTATCTTCTCCAGTGTTACCAAAAAAAGCTACATTTCATACAAGATGGTATTAGGGTGTTGAATTTACTCATCCAGAAGCCATAGATGCAGAGTTAATTAAAAAAGGAACTTAATACATCCATTGAGAAGTCATTGCATTCAGGCATAAATACCAAGTATGTGAGATTTTGGACTGAAAATATCGACTTTATTGGGGCTTAGATTTGATGGACTACAGGGTCTATTACTGCAGCAAAGCCTCTAAATCTACAGAATTTGGAGTAAGAGCATGAATTCACTATGCTATTTAACATGGAAGTACACAAGTGGTTTGTGTAGATATTTGAATGTAAATGGAATGAAGGGAGATTTGGATAATTCCGTAAAGCCCTAATAAAGTTTAGCCATTCTTTTAGTAATAGGAGTCCTGCAGAAATGATTGGGTAGCAATTAGATCTGTCCTTGGCCATATTATTAGAAATGTTTCAGACCTTAGAATGAGCACAAATGTAGTTCAATTTCAGATTGATCTCAACAGGAATTTCCAGCTTTCTTTCCAGAATTTGACCAGAAATCGCTTAAGGTTTAGCAAATGCCTTTTTTTTTATAGAATGGATGAAGAACATAGCTCATGATTAGTCAACCAGAACCAACCTGAATGCACAAATAAATGATAAGGAACGGATGCATTACAAATGCAGTGCCTTTGGATTATGTCAGTAAGCCTGTGTGTTTTACTGTGCCTGCAGAAATAAAAGACCTTTTTGAGGTCCAGGAAATTTAAATTATGAGGAAGATTATTTGTTTTGAAAACACAAAATATTTAAAATGCAACTCATGTTAAGTACTTGTCAAGGTACTTGCAGACTGAAGTACTTAGTCAGTATCAGATTTTTGAACACGTGGAGGCAGACAGGATGGGAGTGTTGAAAAGATACGACACGGTGGCTCAGTGGTTAGCACTGCTGCCTCACACCACGAGGGACCCAGGTTCAATTCTACCCTCAGGCGACTGTCTGTGTGGAGTTTGTACTCCAGTTTCCTTCCAAGGTCCAAAGATGTGCAAGGTAGGTAGATTGGCCGTGTTAAATTACCCATACTGTCCAGGGATGCTTAAGCTTGGTGCATTAGCCATGGGAAATGCAGGGTTACAGGGAGAAGGTAGGGGGATGGGTCAGGATGGGATGCTCTTTTGGAGAGTCATTGTGGATTCATTGGGCCAAATGGCCTGTTTCCACACTGTAGGGATTCTATAAAAAAGAATGTTGGTGTGGCTGAGTGGTTAGCACCAGGGTCCTGGGTTTGATTCCAGCTTTGGTTGACTGTCTCTGTAGAGTTTGCATGTTCTCCCTGTGTCTGTCTGGCTTTCCTCTGGGTGCTCTTGTTTGCAGGTTAGGTTAGACTAAATTGTCTTGTTGCGTCCAGGGATGTACAGGGTGGGTGGATTGACCATGGGAAATGCAGAGTGATAGACTAGGGGGTTGGTTTGAATGGAATGCTGTTTAGAGGGGCAGTGTGGACTCGATAGCCAAGTGGTCCAATTCCACATTGTAGTGATCCTTTCATAGTGTACACTTACTGCATGCCTAATGTTGCTATCAGGAAAGGAAATGAATCAGCTCCGTTTTTTCAACCTCCATGGTTGTCTCTCCAAAAAAAAACTTTTTTTGGCACCATGCCATACCTTTCTACAGTTAAAATATACTTAACTAGTTTACTAGAAACAAGAGCGAACTAATTACAAAGTTTTCTTGAGCGAAAGAAAGAGCAATTTTATTGTCTGGTAGTCCCTTGAAGAAGAATAATAAAGATGCAATGTCAAGCATGTATACACAGGTACAAAGTTAAAGAGGGATAGTGTCCAGTTCATAGTGAAGATGAAGCCATACATTTTAAATTTCTTAGTGAGGTGTAAATGGTTAATGTGGTATCATGGTTGTTTAATTTGTGTTCCATATCCTCAGCAGTAGCCAATGTTACAAATCTCTTTAAGTTCTCAGTATGCAGATATTTGTCTTCAGTTTGTGTTGACACCAGGTGCTATGTCCTTCAAGAAGCCAACAGAGAGAACACTCCCCAGCCATGTTCAGTTGCAGATCCATCTCCTCTGATCTGAATAAAAGCGGTTCCCTGAAATATAGCTGATTTGTGTATTGCATTGTCTGAGTTTCTTAGTTCAAGTTTAATTGCTATAAGCAATCTGTTTCATGCCTAGTGTGTCAAACTTGTCATATAGGTATAGATGAAATTAGGAGATGTTTCTCTTTGCCTAACAGAGTGGAATTGTTTTCACTATCTTTTGATAACGATGTGAATTTCAGTTCAGATAATTTGACTTATTCAATCTTAGTTTCATAAAGTTCAGTGTGGTCAACTAATACTCTGGTTGGAACAAATAAAATACTGAATGGGTAGTTGTTTTAAGCAGAAAATATACACTCTATAAAGACAACGTGCCTCCAAGCTCTATCTTTTTATATATATGAACTAATTGTGTCTAAAACCTCAGCTTATGCATCACTGAAAAAGTTACATCATTAAAAAATTCCCAATAACATCCATCGACTATTGAACATCTGTTTATAGTATCAGTTTTTAGTCTGTGGCAGAAGCAATACCAAAATTTGAAAGAAATTGGGAATCATCTTATTCAATTTTCTGTCGCATTTTCTGGTAGAAATATTACAGGTGACATTTCATTGCACAATACAAAATCCAGTAATCATACAGGAAAAAAAAGCTCTATGTTAAGAGTTGACAGATTCAATTCTCTGGAAACAACATTTACGGCTGGAGTTGTACCATTGCTGCTGCGAAGTGAGACTTGCTAAAAGAAGTGATGGTCTCCCAAAGGAACACAGTTATGACATGTTGTTTCCTCTGGCTCTGTGTATGATATTTTTGAGGTTACAGTCATGAGATCAAACTTATTCAGCACAAGTTTAAGGGTGTTGTAACTTGCTTTTATATTGATTGTGAAAGTAACATGAAAGAAGGTGTTTTAATTGCAGCCACATTTTTCTAAGGTGTTATTTAGGATGGTCTGTCTGAAACTTTCTCAGATCTTTCTGACATTCTGTGACTGACCCTCTGTTCTGCTTGCCTGCTAAATGAATACCTTTATTTGTGCAACTCATGGGATTAAAATGACAGTGTTAATAGCGAGGGAGTGCTGGTAGTAAGTTGGCACGGCCATCACTATTTAAGGGAGAATGATATTATGCTTTGTTATTGAATAAAAATACAGTTGTGATTGCAACAGAAGGAAAAAAAAAATCAATAATAAAAACTGATCATGAAAATCGTGAATGGAATTCTGCATCTACTACTGTGAAGTTCTCGAGTGGAAGTAGTAAGTGTTTCCAGAATCAGAACTTGACATGCTATTAAAACAGGAGTTTCTCTTCCAGACTGACTGTCTGCTGGAATACATGGCTGATAACTTTCAGTGGACAAAATATGCAATGCAGTTTTCATTACACTCCAGCAGCTGTGTTGGACCACCCATTGCTAATCGTTATGATGCAGGCATTTACAACCTATTATATCATCTCTGAGGTATAAAGCAGATGACGTTTTGACCTCCCCCAAAATATTGACTCGAAGTTAAATTACATTTAAATTTCTAAATGAGTAGAAATGCTGATCGATGGTCGATTTTTGTAAATGTTCAACGTTCCATTGTTGAGCTGCACTGTTGTAGTAAGCTGGAGATAAAGTTTTGGATCGAAAGAACAAAATACATTAAGTTCAAAGCAAAAGGAACTTTTATTATGATTGGGCAATATAGGCAAGGCCAGGATTTGTTGCCCATCCCTTCCAGTGGTACTGTAGATGGAGTTCCAAAAGTTGATCCCATGACATTGGAAGAATTATGATAGTGTTCTATTTCAAGATGGTGTGTGGCTCGGTAGAGAACTTGTAGTGCTGGTGTTTCCGTCTTTTATTTTTATTTGCTCGTGGGGTATGGGCATCACTGGCTTGGTCAGAATTTATTGCCTGCCCCTAGTTTTTATGAGAAGGTGGTGATGAACTGCCTTCTTGAACTGCTGCAGTCTATATGCTGTAAGTAGACCTACAGTGTGACTAAGGAGGGAATTCCAGGATTTTGAACCAATGTCACTGAAGCAATTGTGGTCCGTTTCCAATTCAGGCTGATGAATGACTTGGAGGGGAACTTGCAGCAGGTCATGCTCCCATTGGGAGTTTCTGTCTAAGGAGTCTTGGTGAATTTCTGCAGTGCATCTTGTGAGTCGTACACAGTGCTGCTACAGAACAGTGGGCAGTGTTGACGTTTGTGGGTGTAGTGCCTATCAAGTAGCTACTTTGTTCTGAGGGGTGTCAAGCTTCTCGATTGTTGTTAGAGCTGTACTCATCCAGGCAAGTTGGGAGTATTCCATCATATTCTTGATTTGTGCCTTGTTGATTTTGTACAGATTGATGGGAGTTCAGCAGGTGAGTTACTCACCACGGCATTCCTTGCTTCTGATGCTCATTTACATGGTTAGTAAAGTTCAGTTTCTGGTCAGTGGTAACCCCCAGGGTATTAATTGTGATCTGCTGTTGTTCTCACTGGTGGAATACATGGGTTTGAAGGTGCGAACAGAGGAGTCTTGTTGAGCTGCTGGAGTGCATCTTGTAATGGGTACACATGGCTGCCACTGTGAATCAGCAGTGAAGAGATTGAAGTTGACATCGGCGGATGAAGTGCTGCACAAGTGGGCAGCCTTGTCCTGGATGATGTTCATTTTCTAAGTGTTTGAGAGAGCTGAACTCATTCAGTCAAGTGGTGGGTATTCCATTACAATCTAGACACGTTCTTGGAGATTAACATGTAGTTTTATATGTCTTCTATAAGTAATAAACATCCTACACCACTGTTATATATATCTCAGAAGTTAGGTTGTGGGAAGTTAGAATGACTATCCACCAACCACCAAGCACTTTCAAGCCACCCGACAGCCTGACTTCAATCTGTATGACCATTCCATCTTCATTGCTGGATCATAACCCTGAAACTTTCTTCTCATCAGTACTGTAGCCAGGGCTGCACCACAAGTACTGCAGTGATTCCAGACTGCATAGTCTTTCACATAGAGTTGAGCAACAAATTCTGGCCAGATCAGCAATGCCCCTACCCCAGGACTGAACAGATGTAGAGAGATTTAATGAGGGAATTCTAGAGTGAGGCTCCTTTTTTTTTTTTTTTAAAAAGTCAAGCTGTTTGGAAATGTACAGTCGAATGGCCATCACATCTTGGGGTGGAAGTTGAGCTCGTGTCCAGGCCCAGAGTTAGGGATGCTAGCCCTGTATATCAAGACCCTCAAAGAATCATAGAATCCTTACAGTGTGGAAGCTGGCCTTTCGACCCATCAAGTCCACACCGACTCTCCGAAGACCATCCCATCCGGAACCCCTACCCTATCCCTGTAACCTTGTATTTACCATGACTAATCCACCTGGCCCACACATCCCTGGACACTGGGCAATTTAGCATGGCCAATCCACCTAACCTGAACATCTTTGGACCGTGGGAAGAAACCAAAGCACCCAGAGGAAATCCACACAGACACCAGTAGAATGCGCAAACTCCACACAGACTGTTGCCTGAGGCTGGAATCAAATTGCTGTGAGGCAGCAGTGCTAACCATTGAGCCACCGTGCTGCCAGAGAAAAGCACCACCGTGATTCAAACTCAAGATCTCTTGCTGACAAAATAGATGCATTAACCCACTGAGCTATGTCATCAAAAATTTATTTTTAAACAACTTTTTCAGACATGTCACGATACACACCCAGGACAAGTTAGACTTCAACCTTGATCTTTCGCTGCAAAGAGAGGGACAGTACAACTCCATTCAGAGTCTTTCCAGCCGAAGGTGTGACCACTGGTGATATGGAAATTAAAAACTGTATTAACAAGAACCAAATCAGGTAGTTAGCAAAGAAGTTATCAGTGAACAGGATTTTCTGAGAGTTGGGACATGGCCAGAAGAATTTTGAATGACCGTAAGTTCACAGAAGGTAGTATATAGGATGTGTGCATTCTAACGGTCACATCTAATGGGAAGATGGGCATGGATGGAGTCTTTCAACATAGACAAGCTGAGGCAGGGCTAGAATTAGCCTTAATCATGGCGTGACTATGTCGTTGGAAGCTCATCTTGAGATCAAATTCTGAAGGCGAGGCTCAGCAATCTGATCCAGTCTGTTCCACTTTCTTAGGAGAGAGGTCAAGTGTCGCTAAAAAAATGGAGTTTGTGTTTGGGAGTTAAGGCACTCGTTGTTTTCAGTTGGAGGACTTTTCCTCATCCGGTGATGGATGTCGGCCTAGCAAGCAACAGTTTAGGGACAGCAGAGGATTCAACACAGGCAGTTGTAAGGTCAAGCTGGATGTTGTAAACATCCATCTTAAACATGTTACATTTTCAGAAATATTGCTCAGAGCAGCACTTAAAAGGGAAGTAGAAGGTCAAGGATAAAGCTTAGGGGTACAACAGAAGTAATTGTATTCAAAACAGAAGAGGAGCCATTAATTTTTAATGCTATGATACCCCTTCAATGCAGAAGGGTCTTGAACCAGTGTTTCTTCTCACTTTATTCTCTCAGTAAGTCCCAAGGATCTTACTTTGTGTCTATGTTGCAAATAAAGTTCCTGGTTTTAGGATTGCAGACATAACATAATTTGGTGATCTCAACAAGGTTCATAGCATAAAGTTGGTGGTCCAGTCTGGGATCTTAACATCTGTCCTAAAAAGGAAATCTTTTAGTTTTAGACTCTGCCCACTTGTGCCAGCCTATTCCTGGTATCCGCGCTATCAAGACCACGCTCTGGAATTTATGTACTTCATAGAAACATAGAAAATAAGAACAGGAGTACGTCTTTTAGCCCTTCGAGCCTGGTGCATGATTCAGTATATCATGGCTGATCATTCAGTAACATGTTCCCTCTTTGCCTCATACTATTTGATCCTTTTAGGTACACGATCCTGTACAACTGCAGCAAGACATTCCTGCTCCTGCTCTCCAATCCTCTTGTTATGAAGGCCAACATTCCATTTGTGGCTTTCACCGCATACTGCACTTGCCTACTTTGAGCAACTGGTATGCAAGAACGCGTCTTTTTGCCTTTCCCAATCTATCGCCACTTGGATAATAACCTGCTTTCCTGTTTTTGATATCAAAGTGGACAACTGAGGTTTTTATTTCATCTGCCATGCATTTTTCAACTTCTTCAATTCACACTGAAGTATGTCTGTTTCCACCATGTTTCTCACCCCAGCAGCCCCCCACCACCTTTTGTGTTGTCTGCAAACATGGTGTTATTATATCTAGTTATCTCATCTAAATTAATCAATATACATTATGAGTAGCTGGGGCCCTAGTATTAATCCCTGTATTACCTCTCTGGTGTCTCGCTGCCATTCAGAAATAGACCGATTTAATCCAACGCTTTGTTTCCAGCCTGTCAGCTAGTTCTCTATCTGTGTCGGCACCAAACTCCCATTGCCATGTCCTTTCGTTTTACAAGCTAACTTCTTATGTGAGACCTCATTGAATGCCTTCTGAAAGTTGAAATAAAGCACAGCATCTGGTTCTCCCTCTCAACTCTACCAGTTACTTCCTCAAAAAAAAAGTCCAATACATTTGTTGAGCATGAGTTCCCTTTCACAAACCCATGCTGTGTCCAATCCTGTCACTGTTTTCCAAGTGCTCTGCTATTAAATCTTTTATAATGGATTCGAGCATAAACCCTACTTCTGATGTCAGGTGAAATGGCCCACAAGTCGCTGTTTTCTCTCTACCCCCTTTTTTTAAATAGTAGCTGCAATCCATAGGAACTGTTCAAGTCAAAAGAATCTTGAACGATGACCATAAATAGATCTTCTATTTTGAGGGCCAGACTTCAGTAAGATCACCTCTCGTGCTTCTAAATTCCAGTGTGTAAAGGCTCGACTACTTGGCCTTTCTTTACAAACAATCCCTTTTCCCCCGGAACAAGTCGTGTGAACTATTTTCTGAACTCCCTGTAATGTGATTGTATACTTTTTCGAAGAAGGAGGTCAAAATTCTGCAGATTATTCCAGATATGGCCTCGCTGAAGTACTGTACAGCCGTAGTAAAATTTCCCGGCTTTTATATTCCACCATTTTGAAGTAAACACATATATTCCAGTTTCCTTACACATATCAATATCTGTGATTAATGTACCAAGGTAAACGATCCCTCCTTGATTTTCTCAACCTGTCTCTAGCCTTCCACATGGTTTACTACGCCCTCTTCTTCCGATGCCTTCTCTGTTGTGTAGGACTGTGTTGAATTGTCTGCTTCCATCTGTATCTCTCCAGACGTAGCCAGAGAATCTTCTCTTCTGACCAATCAGAACAAGGGAGAGTTTTACAGATGCCAAGTTGTTAATACCAGAGGAATTAACCTGAACATAGGAAGTTCAGAGAGGCTGTGGAAAAAAAATAAATCAAAGGCAAACAAAAACATGAAAAGAGACAAATTCTTAAAATACTGGAGCATTCAGAAATTTTCTTTTGGTTTCTAAATAGGACAAGAGTGAGAAGAATGCTGTGACTACTTACAGGCCAGAAAAGACATCTCTGCTACAAATGCAAAGAAGACAACTGAGGCATAAAATCAGTCCTTTCTGTTTTCCTTCACTTCCAAAAAAAAAACACGCCACCAAAATCATAGGAAAAGAGGAAGTTATTGAAATACCGAATGCGTACTGAATGCTGAATAAATATATCATAAAAACAAGGAAATAATGATGAATCTTGAGAATACACTGGTTTAGTCTCAGTTCAAATGTTGTCTCCTATTCTGAGCGCGATACTCTGGGAAGTATATGAAACCTTAATCGAGTTTACAGCAAGGATGATTCAAGAGACAATGCATTTGTTTCAAAGATTAGAGGTAGTTTCCTTTGAAAAAAAAATGTGGATGAGATTTAGTGAAGGTAATTGTGATAAAGTGTTCCCCTTGATGTTCGTGTTGAGAACCAGAAGGTCATTGATTCTAAGGTCATTGACGATTAGTGGTTAGTAACATGAGGAAGAAGCAGTTTGTGTACAAGTGGTTAAGATGTAAAATACATTATTAGGAAAACTTGATGGCAGGTGTGGGGGGCAGGGGCAAACACTTTCAATTGTGATTTGCATGAAGTAATTAGATACATATTTGAAACGGATTAATTTTCAGGGCTGTGGAGGAAGAGCCAAGGAGTGGGATGAGCTAAATTTCCCTTGCTGAGAGCTGGTCTGAACACAATTTATTAAATTGCCTCCTTCTGTCCTGTTAGCATTTTACAAAATCTAAGCTCAGGACTGGATGAAAATTAATCCATTAGGCTAAGGCAAGGGGTAAAAGTGGGAGCAACTGTTTGGATGGTCTCTTAGTGAGAAAACTGTTCCTGCTGTCTTTGCATTTGGGACTTGAGGTGAAAGCATTGGACAGAGGAGAGAAGAGTTTAAGATGTTTTGTGCTTGCAAAAACAAACAGAGTTGATCCTGGAATCATGAGCAGCTTTAACAAGCAAAAACATAACCCTTGTTTGCTTTATATTTCTGTATGTATGTTGGGTGTATGATTAAACCAGTCGATTTTCATATCTATTCAAGTTTACACCCTTTGAACTTACAGTAGCAAGAGTTGAGAGGCGTAGATGCTCTGTGCATGTCTACCAATTACACACCTGCAATGAAAACTATGACACAATGTATGTTAATTGTATATTCATTTAGTGTTCAATTATATTAATGTGTCGGCTTACTGAGGGTTCACCTGGGTTCATATGTGCAGGTGCATACGAACACTTTGATGTGCTTGAAGTGCAAGATGTGCATTATATGCCTCTACATAAAAGCTTGTAAATCTATAAAGAATAGGCTCCATTTCTATCTTTTTACTGCTTGGCTTTCTGCATTTCAACACTGCAACAATCAGTCAATTTACAACAGTTTGAATATTTCATGAAAGTATGCACATCAATTAATGATGTACCCACTTTACTGCTGCACAGTCACAATGGCCAAATTTGTTGTGTTTTCTGAAATTTCTCTAATGCGTCCAGAAAGAAATCTGGTTTTAAATATTGCATGACCTGGGAGGGGGAGAAAAGTCACTGTTAACAGAGAGAATTGAACTTTGTCATCTGAATCAACACCGTGACCTTTGGTAGGGATTGTATCGCAATCACTGAAGAGTTAATTCTCAATAAGTTTACATGCTAAGAAAGTGGAAAAATTGCACAACTTCTGCATTTTCTCAACAACAAATTCACACTGGTCTATTGTGCTTCCTGTCTGGAATTAATACAGAGAGACCAAAAGATTGTGAGAAAAAGCAGACCAAAGTTGACCAAAAATGATCTCATAAAAACTAAACAAATAGAATGGCCAGGCAGAGTGCAGCCCTCCTCCCCAGTGCTATCCTATTGCTAAATTTGTGGAGCTCGTTCTTCAGACATATTGGGATCCTCTTGAATGCATTAATTAAGGATAATTGAAATCAAAACTGAACAATGATGAGTGTGGCAAGTGTTGCGTTTTGCCTCTTCAAGAGACATTATAAAAGCTCATGGCTCTCACAAGAGGTGAGTATTAGATATATTTCTGTGGTCTCTTGTGGCATAATGGTAGTTTCCCTATCTCTAAGCCAGGAGGCCTAGGTTCAAGTCCCACCTGCTCCAGAGGTACGTAATAATATTTCTGAACAGGTTGATTAGGGAAAAATATCAAGAAGTATTTCTGGTTCCACACCATTTCAAAGACCATGGTCACCCCTGCCTTGACCCTCACTCTCTTTTGAATTTCCTTCCTGTAAATGACTCCAGACTACCTCATAATTTTGCTCATTTCTTTATGATCACCTCCTCCTTTCCATTAGTAATCTATTCCCGAATTATTCAGAAGCAATTAAATGGTGACTCTGTCAAAAATTTCTGTGGAGAAATGAGCCTTACCGTCTCGACTTTGTGCTATTTTTACAATGCAAGAAAAGGAATGATTCAGTTGTCGCAAGCATAATTGTCTCACTTGTCTGTTATCAAAACAATGAAATGATACTCAGCCCCTTTAGAAAATGATGACTCAAAACTCCCCTCAAAAACTGGAACTATTGCATATTGATATTTCGTTTTCTTTTCCTTCAGAAATGTGAATTATTTATATATGGTCTCATCTAAAACAATATTTAATGCAAATTGATGTAACGCATTTCAGCAATGTCATGTTTTTTAAAAAAAGAAGTCTTCAAGTGAAAAATCTGTGAGTTTAAGTTTGGCAGATGTGCAGAATAAGCGGCAGCAAATTGGCTTCCACTTAAACTGTCTTCTCAAGTTGCTTTTCCATTGAAGTCAGGAGCATCAGATCCTGTTGCCCCAACACTCATGGATTTTTTTAAACTGAAAAGAATGGCTTACAGTGAAATCAGATTCTGTAATTGTAGAAAAACATTGAGAAGCTGCATCATCGAGGTGTTTAAAATGCAGAGAAAAATGAGAAGTAGATGGAAAAATAGATTAAAACAATTGTCTCTAACATTTTTCACCTGGGCTACTCTCCATGTTTGATTCCCAAAAGTTATTAAAATCATAGTTTTTTTTCAGAAAAATTTGATTACTAATTTGACTTATGCTGTCATCTCTTGAATCTGAATGTTTTGCATTCAAGGTTTTATTCCAGGACTGAGGCACACAAGTTAAGAATACGCTCAAACAGCGAGTGAATGTCGCACCATCAAACAGGCTATCTTTTGGATGCTAGGTTCCACTAAGCCCCTGTGTTTCTGCTTAGGTGGATGTTGAATATCCAATACCACTATTCTACAGGAACGTGGTTGATCTCCTGGTGCCCTCCTCGATATTTATACCATTGCATGCTCTCATGGACTATGCTTCGAATGCATTTCTGTAGCTGTGAAGTGTTTTAGTGTTCAAAAGTCATGAAAATTGTTCTTTAAATGCTCATTCTTTATTATGACTGGCATTCAGGTATGTCCTTTTGCTTTAAAGCCCCAACTTCACTTGAAATAATAGTGCGTGTTTAATTGGTTCAGGAAATGTCCCACATTTACAGTATTTTCTGCATATCGATTGTATGTCGCTACTTCATAACTGTTTGAAATCTGTCATGTTGCGCTTTTCTTCAGCCTGCCAATACTTGTTTACTTTTGGTTTTGTATTTTGGTTACCTGAATGAAAGGCATGCCTCAGAATAAGGTTTGATCAGTAACAAAAACAGAAGTTGCTGGAAAACCTCAGCAGGTCTGACAGCATCTGGGAAGAGAAATCAGAGTTAATGTTTCGATTCTGGTGACCCTTTCTCAGAAAGTTTGATCAGAGCTTTGTAAAGACTTAAAATAACTTCAGTTGACCCATTCTGTATTGGTCTCGCTAAATATGACAACTCTATTTACATTGCCTCATGTCATTGGCTGTTGAAAGTGATTATTTTTAATTTCAGGTGTCTGCAACAGTTTTCTTCTGCTATCTTGGTTGTATTCTTCTGAGGGAAGCGCTTTTCAAATAATTTATATTGGGAAAACTGTCAACTTTAATTTGTTATGTATCTGCCCACTTTTGTTGCCTATTGAAATTGTCTCACTCAAGTTTTGTGAGAATGTCAATTTAGTCTGCTCAAATCTTACATGAATGCTCTTTCCAATGTTCGATCTTTATCCAGTCCATTATTTCCATAAATTCTTTTTAGATTTTAATTTAGTTGGAAGTTTTTGGCTTTGATATTGGTTCAAGTCAAAATAAACGATATCCAGGAATCTCAGAATATATTTCTTTTATGACGCCCTCAAGGAAATTCATGACAGTTGTCATGCAGTTTCATGTTCTCATAGATGTGGGCAATTAATTATCAAGCTGTTTCTGTCTAGATTTTTCTTTTTATTCAGCATGGATTGTGTCCCTCAGGAAGAGAGTGGTGAGTTACCTTCTTGTACTGCAGACATTTGTAGGGTGCAAAGCTGTTGAGTCGCGAGTTGCGAATTTGATCTAAAGCAAAAGAGCAAACCTCCTAGTGAAGGTGGTGTGTAACTTGAAAAAGAAAATTTCAGGAGGTGGTGCTGCCATGTGTGTACTGTCCTTGTACTGTACTGTGGAAGATGATTCTAAGAGTTTAGGCAGTAGATCTTCTGTGTAACTGGGGCATGTTGGGTTGGGTGCATGGTGGTAGGGGTAGCAGGCTGTCAAGGAAATGAATGATTAAGATGGCAGAGTGTACAAATCTAAGGGCATCTTTGTTGTAGATGGTGTTGAGTTTTAGACCTGCACTCTTCAACACAAGTCAAGTGTATTCCATCACACTCCTGACTTGAGTAGATGGTGGAAAGCTTTTCTGAGTCAGAAGGTGAGTTGGTCACTGCTGACTGTCTCTCAAAATGATTTCCAGTATTCTGTTTGTTATTAATGTATCTGTAACCAACTAGATTAGATGTTCAATTTCAATGGTGGGAATTGTGGTGATCTAGCCAACAGCCATGGGCTTGTATATGGTGACACCTGAGTCTCCCTGAGACCATGGGGATGTGTGTGCGGTCTTTTTAATTTTATTTCGAATCTTTTCAACTTAACAAATGCCTTGCTTCAAACAGGACAAAAGTAGTTAGAAGTACTCCTGCATTTTTGATGGAAGGTCATTAACCAGAAACGTTAACTCTGTCTCTCTCAGCAGATAGTGCCCGACCTGGTATATACTTCCTATATTTTCTGCAGTTATTTCATATTTCCATTGTCCACAGTACTTTACAGTGGCCTTGCCACTCATCTCAAAATCTAGTTTGATGCTAGGTATAGTACAGCAATTTGATAGGAAGCCATTTGCTATTTTAACTGTGCAAACTTCAGTTTAATTATTGATGATTCAACTACCTTTCTCATTATTACTATGATAGTGGAAAAAAAATCTTTGCATTGTGATTACCAGCTGAAGCCATGTTCATTTCCGTGTTCTTTTCTTTTGAAAAGTCCTATAATATCTCTTTTAATCTATTTTCCTCGATTTCTAAGCTGTAAGTTTTCACAATTTTATTTTCTCTCTTTCCAGTGTTTATTGGCCTATTTTAAAATAATTTGTGTGTTCAATGTCTTTTTGTGTTCTACTTGGCAGTTTGAAATACATTTAATTTTTCGTTTCAACAATACATTTTTCATTCCTCCATTTACCTTGCAGTCATACATTTTTGTCCTGGCTACTTCTGGCAATTATGCCACAGCTAGTTCTATGTTTGATCACAGTGTAACCACTGGTTCCGAAAGAGACTGCAGCGTGTATTGTGCATCGATTATTATTTTGACTTGTAAAACTACTTCCAAATGCAGATTACCCACAATAATGTTTCAGATCCACTGGGTTATGAAGAATTCTGTAGCCTATTCACTTTTTTATTCCTGGACTTTCCTAGTTGATATTGTTTTATTAAAGTCACATATTAGTTCAAAATTATTATCTGAAATGCCCTTCTTACCTTATCAAGCGGTCTGATCCCCAACATTCTCAGGAGATCTGCACCAGAATATTATTCTTGACGCTGGTCTCTGTTTAATTGTTAAGTTTATTTAATATTATGTCAGTTCCTGATATACCAAAGTGCTTTTGTTTTTCAGTTCCCAAAATATGTTGAAACTCCTCTGCTTTGCTATAACACTGCAAATGGAATTCATTCTCACATTTTGGGATGAACAGTATGAAATAAACTCCTAGCTAAAGATAAACAATGGTGTTTCATTGAACCGTTGATGGTGGTGGAAGATTGGTTGTAAATGGAAATGAGCACTATGCAAAAAATAAGGAGAGAGATGATTGAAGGTTTGAAGTCTTCAAAATTATATGACCGTCGAGGGCCAACCAGTTCAGGATGAACAAACTAGGGCATTGGATTACATCTTCTGCTGTACTTTTTTCACCGTTAGAAAAAGAGATGTAATTTGGAGAGAACATTCTGAGCAGATTAGATGATTTCATTAAAGCAGAAATTTTGCATAGCTCAGTGAAGAATAAGTCTTTTTAGAATACATAGCATTTTTCATTTTATACTTTGATCTTATGACTACATTTGGGATTTATAAAATGATTAATGGCATTTTCAGGGAGGTTGAAGCCTAAATCGTTAATTTTGAGCCCTACCTACATTTCTGAGCAGCATGCCATTATCCAATTAATTAAACATTATTTTTCCTCCAACTTCAGTTTTTAAAGGTAACACTATTTTAAAATACCCACATAATTCCCAAGCATATTCAGCTCACTAAGTTACAAATATTTCTAATTATGAATGCTCTTTAAAAGCAATGAGACTGAATTGTACCTCGCTGAAGGAACACTCTAACCTTTAAGTCAAATATTCTATAGCCACTGGGATATGTATTTCTTAATTATTAAACATTATAGTCATTTAAATTTGATTGGTATTTGTGGGAAAACACAAAATTGAATAGAATGGTTGACAAGCTGGTGGGTCACTTGCTCAATTTGTCTCTCGGACCAATGGCTGGTGCTCTAAACTAATCAGGTTATTCTGGATATTGAGAATTTATTGAGCTCTTTGTGCTTTAGAGATTGTTACAGTACTTAACAATCATTCCATTTGTATAGCTATTTTATTCTTTTTCTTCTTGAATTCTCTGCCCAAAGACAGGACTGACCGTGCCACAGTCTTCACTGTGGGTAAGGTCGGAAGGCATGTCTCAAATCTACCTCCACCTGATCAGGGATTGAACCCCTCGCTGTGAACAGCAATCTGATCCACACTGGCCAACTCAGCCAATCAGTGCCTTAGAGTCAAAGTTGCTGTGGAAATATATACTTGCGTGTTGTAGCCTGTAGTATTGAATGGTGATGGTGAAAACACCTATTTGTTTACATCATGTGGCTGAACTCTCTTACCATCTGCCGTTGACACACACTAGAAGGATCTACAAGCTCGTACTACACTCTTCGCTCCATTACATCTCCCTTCAATGTCAGTTTCTCAGTTAGGACCTAAAATTGGATCTTCTGGCTCAAATGCAGGGATATTACTCACTATGCCACAATACGTCCAGCTATCTTATTTGAAGAACGTATATCTGAAAACTCCACTTCGTCCATTTCAACTAATAAGAGCTGTAACCTTACTGGAGGTTCAGTCATGAATGGTAAACTGAGCAGTATGTGCAGCTTTGTTACCTGGAGAAATGCTTGCTCACACCAAGTGTGGTGTTAATTCATCCAATCTAAATATACATATTCACCATTGCCTTCAAAAATTGAAAGAATCTGCTTCCACTGCTTTTTGAAGAAGAAAGTCGCAAAGACTCTCAACCCTTTCTCTTCATCTCCGTCTCAAATGAGAAACATTTTATTTTTAAGCGGTGACAGCTAATTCTAGATCCGCCGTCAGGAGGAAACATCCTTTCCATACCCACCCTGTCAAGACTCCTCAAGATTTTCTACCTGTCAATCAAGTCGCCTCTTACTTTTGAAAAGTCCATTGGATACAAGCCTAGCCTGCCCAACCTTTCTTCTTCAGATGTACCTGCCCATTCTATGTACCGTTTGGTACACCTTCTCTGAATTGCCTCCAATACATTTGCACCTTTCCTTAAATATGGAAACCACTATTGTACATAGGACTCCAGATGTGGTCTCGCCAATGCCATGTGTAACTGAAACATAACAACGTTACTTTTGTATTCAATTCCCCCATAATAAACAATAATATTTCTCCAGGTAACAAAGCTGCACATGCTGCTTTATTACATGCTACACCTGAATAGTAACCTTTTGTGTTACATTCATTGGGCCACATAGATCCCTCTGCATCTCAGAGGTCTAATTTTTCACTGTTTAGATAATGTTCTTTCTAAATAAGCTTCTTCCTGCCAAAATAGAAAATATCTTATTTGCCCGTATTATAGAACTTCTGTCCCACTCTTTGCCCAATCACTGAACCTGTTTAAGTCTATGTTGGATTTTTGACAGAGAGCAGTCAAGGGTTTATGAGAAGCAAACAGGAAAGTGGGGTGGATTAAAATTAGATGATCTCTTTATAATCTCAAATGGTACAACAGGCTCAAAGGCTGAATTGCTTATTTCTCCATGACCAATGTTCCTGAAATATTACCATCTCAAGAAGTGAACTTGCAGTTTCTCAAGTTTCATGATATGCATAAGTCCCTGTTTTGTATTTGTCTGGCTAAGAATAATCATTGATGGAAAGAGGCAATTTTAGCAGATCCTCGAATGAATGATGCCAATTGATCATAAAGCAGTATCAAGTCATGCTAAGTAAATTTCACTGAAGTACACAAAGTTTTGATAGTACGGACTTTACATTGCACAACTTATAATATCACTGCAGTCACATTTTTGATGACATCAGGAAAATGATTAGGTTATAAATTTTCCAATTTTTTTTAACCTTTTTGCTTTTCCACTCAGGAAATGATTCAGAGCCATTCTCAGACACATCAAGATAACTTCCAAAAGGTTACTTTTACAGCTGGAGTTTGCTGATCAAGCACAGCCATTTTAAAAACAAGTCTGAAGTTATCCACATATTCAGTTCTTGATCTTTGAATTTCATTGCAATCATACATGATACAGAAACAGAAACAAAAACAGAAATTCTTGGAAAAGCTCAGCAGGTCTGGCAGCATCTGTGGAGAGAAATTGGTGTTAACGTTTCGCGTCCAGTCTGACGAAGGGTCACCTGAACTGAGACATTAACTCTGATCTCTCTCCATAGGTGTTGCCAGACCTGCTGAGCTTTTCCAGCAATTTCTATTTTTGCCTCTGACCGCATCCACAGTTCTTTCGGTTTTCATTTATGATTCAGTCTGGTTTGTCTTAAATGAGTAAAATGATTTTTTTTTATGTGGCCATACTTTCTAAAACAAAATATGTATATAAATAGGAACCCAGAGAATGAACTGTTAGGCCGTTATTTTTTCTCACCTTTCTTTTCCAGTGTTAACATATTGGTGACAATGAGATGTTATTTGCACCATAGAAAGGCAAAAATGCTGTGTTTTAGCATAACAGTGCTTGACCTATTAAGATTCCCTTTATACGTTCTTGGTTCATGGCACAAAAATGGCACATGGTAAACATTGAACAAAAAAAGACACCATAAATGTCAGAGTAAGAAGTTCAATTACAGAAGTCATGCCCTTTAGGAGATGCATTCCTGTCTCTCTTATAGCACAAAAGCTTTGTTGTATAAGGTCAATATAACAGAAGAGTAAGGAATCTATAATTCATGACTTTTAGGCAGAATATTCCGGTGTTCATCTGACTCAAATGCATGACAATAATTTCAGTGAATCTCTGAGAAATAAATAGATATCATGTCACAGAAGATCATGAACTCTTGGACGAGATAATATGGATGCGTTTCAAAAAGAAACTTAAAAAATAATGACTCAGTATATTGAAATGTTGGGAATCTGTAATTGAAAGCAGAAAATATTGACAATCAGCAGCCCAGCCAACTTCTGTGGAGGGGAAAACAGTCAGCATTTTAAAATGATAACTTTTTTTCGCACTGGAAACAAATATTAAATGTGATGGATTTAAGTAATTGAAGGTGGTGGGAAGGTAGAGAAAGAACAAAAGAGAGGATCTGTAATCAGGAAGAAGACAGGAGAGGTTCAATAACAATAGACTTTGTGGTGAAGGGTCAAAAAGAGTAGTAATGGAACAAGTAAAGAAACAAAAGATGTGGCTAATGGAGGTATGAATGGTAGAATGGTTTACAGCTGCTGATTAAAAGCGAAATAAGCCAAAAGCCACAATAAAATTGATTTGGTACAAAGAGGAAATGAAACAATTTTGAATTAGAGATTAAGGCCTGAAGTTGTTGGACTTGGTATTGAGTCTAGAAGAATACAATGCTGATGTGAGAGCGAGGCAGCTGCTCTGAAAGCGAAGGTTGCGTTTCAATGGAATAGCAAGTATGAGAAGAAGGTGGAGAGTCAAAATTAAAGGTGGAAAGAAGCTTAGAATCATGCTTACTGACTGAATTAATATCTTTCACAAAGTGATCATGCAATTTGTTTGGTTTCCCACTTGCAATGCTATTTTCCTTTTATTGTTTATTCCATCACAGTGCTTGATATAATCCTTGGCCATGTTTGTCCCATTTCCATGTTTGTCCCATTTCCTGTATTTCGACCCTGTAGACTACCCCTTCTAACAAAAACATTGATGAATTCTTCCTTGTCTTCACCCTCCGTAACAACCTATGTGTTCAGTGGATTGTTCTGTCATTTCACCAACCCCAGTGTGATACCACCATCTCACACAGTTTCTGACGTATTAAAATGATCGGTTAAAATTGAAATTTAGTTGTTATCACTATCATAACATGAATTATATGGCAGACTGAAGGAAATCTGTTCTGTTTGACTGCACTGATTATTGTGTACAAACTCACAAAGGAACCAATGATGCTAATGTATCTATCAATGTATTATTCAGTAAGCAAACATTCCATTTTTACGGAAGAGAATTATGCACTGTTTATCAATGCTATTAGCTTCATTTGAAAAAGCATTTTCTTTTAGATTTAGATTCTTTAGATCTGTAAATCTTCAATTGTTTTAACATTTAAAAACCTAATCGTGCTTGGCATTTCCACCGAACTGTGAACATTGAAAAGCAGACCAATTCAAATTTACATTATTTATTTGAATATTTGACCTTGCTTTTTCAAAGGATGATGAAAGATCTTTAAGACAAAAGGAGACTCCATCTGTTTCTTGACAGGACCATTCAGTTTGAAACTTTCATCAAACTTTACATTGAACAGCCGGGTCGAGCACAGTGACACCCTCCTATCACTCAAGTAACCACACAACAAATGTGCCATCTGCTGAAACCTTATGGTGGTATTTAGTTTTATAATCAATTGAATGAGTGGATCTGCCCTTTTATCGGCTGAATGTTTATATTGGCAATAATTACTCAATGTATCTAGCGAGCCAGCCTGAGGGAATGATGAGAACTATGTTCAATGTTCTCTCCAGACTGAATTGAAAGGACCTCTTAAGTTAAACATGTTCCCATTGCAATTTTCCTCCAGTGCAAGAAAATAACCCCTGTAATTTTGCTTCAGAGAGTTTTCAAGCTGCCAAATTTTGATGTCAAGTGAAATTGTGGTGCTCTAACTGGCAGTGTCATCCTCCTCTGAAATTCTTGATGTGTCAAATCAGAGCTAAAAGAATTCCCTTTTCTGAATATTATTCAGCATTCTTTTGTTTAAACCTGTTTGTTTTTGGGATCTAGATGATGCCTCTTGACAGGACGAAAATTATTGTCCATCCCATTGACCTCAAAGTAGCAGAGAATCTTCTGATTGTTGAAGGTGGTGATTTCATTAGTGAAGGTATTCCATCTCTGCTGCTACATACGGAATTTGTGTCTATTGATATGGAAGAAGTAATACTGATTAATGTCTTTGTCATTGGAATACGAGTGTCAGAGGGGAACTTTGTTTCTGTGTTCACAGTATTGCTGCAGTTGCGCTCAGTTGCAATCCAGAAGAGATGCAGTTCTTGTGAAAGGGAATGAGGTGAGTTGCTACAACACATCTTGCAGCTCAAGCATAATATATTTATGGTGAACCTTTGATACAGAAAGTTGACACTGGCGAGGTTTTTCTGATCAGAGGTGGAAGGATGGTATTCTACATTTATCATGCTGACAGCTGGTCTCAAGGTTTTTTGTACTTTCAGTAGCAGTTTGCTGTACTTGGAGACAGCGCCTTATACAAAGGGCTCTTGGGCACTTATGAACAGGACAAGCAAGGCATGGTTCTTCAACCAATTAGGCTGCAGAATCCTCACTGAGTTGTGCAGTGTTAATCAGGGAGCAAAAATTAATTTTAATTGACTGTGCAGTCATGACCAGAAAGCAAAATAAAGGGCAGGTTTTAATGTTCCCCAATAAATCATGTTAAATGCGTGCCTGCCCAACTGACAGCCCTTGTCCTCATGGCAATCATAATAAAACAATGGATGGAGGGGACAGGAGCTGAGATGGGAGCCAGGTGGCTCCCCACCTAAGTTCCAACTGAGGCCCATTTAAACACCTCCTCCTGCTGCTGACCACAATGAGAGGCACCAAGAAAAGCCCTTTCCAAGAGGTCAGACGGGCAGGTTTACATGCATAGGCAGGCATCTGGTCCCTTTTTACCTAGCCATAGGAGAGGTCGTCAAGGTATAATTACTCGATGTTGCCGAGCCGCACTGCCCTCTCCCAATCTCTCACATCATTCCCTCGTTCCCGTTACCTACTCCTTGTCAACCCCCAAGTATGTGGAATTTTTCCAAATTACCTTAGATCACTTCTTCATTGGTCAGTTACAGTCTTGACAGTGGCCACTGCTTCTGCTGGTGGTGTTGGTCCATTGAGAGTGGATGGCCTCTCGATATGCTGGTACCTTTGAGGCAGGACCTCTTGCCCTTGAGGGGGAGAAATTAAATTAGGAGAGAGTAGAGAGACAGGAAATGTTTTAAAATAAGTTTTAAAATCTCCATCGCTAACTCTGAAAGTTTGAGATTCCTCATTTATGAAGTCCAATTTTAAGTACCAGTGACAATAATGATATTATCAAACTATTAAAAATTTACTTGTATTGCAATGAGCAATTTCCTTTTTCTTTCAGTCTTTGGGAACTAACAGGTAGTAACACCAATACCATGTGTTTAAGTAGACGTCAGTGCAAGTCTACTGGCAGGATTTGAATGAAGCTGAGCCTATAAATCAGTAACGGTTAAGGGGACAACAATTGCAGATTTCAGCTTAGTTATGCAAGTACAGATTCTAGTTTTTGCAGGTCTTTCTTACTTCCGAAAAACCATCAGCACTGACTGGAGAATAATGATGGGACAATCGAAGTCTTGAATCTAGTGACAAGGATGCCATGCAAATAATTTCCTTTAGGCTGGGGAGCTCTGAGCTTCTTGTAGTTGCAATCGCACAAGTAAGGAACAAATATTCAATCACAATCCTCACTCGTTGATGGTGAATAAAGATCATTGGGTGTGAGCAGCTAATGGGAGAGGATGCATCCTTTGACCTGTTCTGTTTGCTGTAGCATTGTTGGATGTAGTTCCTGTAAGTTTTTGGTTGAAAATTGATGTACCCCCTTCAAATTGTTGATCCTGGGTGAATCAATGACTTTGAATATAAAAGGGAGATGGCTGATCTCCCCATCTACCAGTAAAATAAAGCAAATGATTCTATTCATTTGAAACACGCAAACTTGGAGATGATCAAGGACGTATTTTAAATTGAGTTGCTTCATTATTTTGGAGTTGCAAGTGAAACTGAATGTAGATTCATCAGCGAACAGCCCCAACTCTAAATAAGACTTCTTGGTTTATGTAAAATAATGTGAAAAATACCTTGCGATGAACACTACTTGTTGAACCCCGCAAAATGGTTCCTTTTCTTTTCCCAAAGGTAGTCTATGGAAAAGGAGTGAAGGTGAGGCAGTGGATGTGGCACAGTTAGAGTTCAACGATGTATCAGGAAAGGCGGTACTTGAATGAGAGGAAATCAATCAAAATTCTTCAAAATAATTGATACCATAAACTTTGGAGAATAGAACCAGAGGGATCCCGCAGTGAATTGTTTTAGCATCTCTTCAGTTTGTTGTCCTTTGAAAAGTACTGAAGCTGGAGATACACTGATTTTGCTTGATATTGATGTAAACTGATGTTGTCTGACTTTGCAGATGGCACAGAACTAATGAGACAATCTCCAAAACTGAATATCAGAAGCATTTTCACACCTTTAGCTTGAAGTAGGCGGTTGATAGATGAAATTCAATGCAGACAAGTGCTTTTATCTGTGCATGGGGACAAAAATATCCCATAAGTGACTGTTACTTAAATGGAAAGGACCTAATATGGATGAACAGAAACAGATTAGGGTACTGGTTGACAATTAATTTGAAGCAATTGCAAAACTATTTGGCAACGGTGAATGAAACAAATCGGATGTCGTGATGCATTAGTGGGTCAATCTCGAGCTGTGAGGTAATGCTGCCATGTTATAAATCACTGAAAGAATGACAATATAACTCTAAGTCAGGATGGTGAGTAGAATTGAGGGGAACTTGTAGGTGGTGATTCTCCCATGCATCTACTGCCTGTGTCTTTTTAGATGGTAGAGGTCATGTAGGATTTGGAACATTCTGTCTAAGAAGCCTTGGTGAATTTCTGCAGTGCACCTTGTAGACAGTATGTACTGCAGCTACTATGTCCCGGTGGTGGAATTTTTTAAAACTGATATGCAGCTGATTAAATGAGTTCCTTTATCCTGGATGATTTATCGCTTTTTGACTGTTGTTGAAGCTGTACTCATCCAGGCAAGTAATGAGTATTCCTTCACACTCCGGCCTTCTACCTTTTGTAGATGGTGGACAAGTTTTGGTGAGTCAGGAGGTGAGTTACTTCCTGCAGGATTTCTAACCTCTGACCTATTCTTGTAGCACAGTATTTATATAGTTGGTCCAGTTCTATTTCTGGTCAGTGGTCATTCCCAAGATGTTGATAGTAGAGAGATTCAGTGATGGTAATTCCATTGAGTGTCGAGCAATGATAGTTAGATTCTATCTTGTTGGAGATGATCATTGCTTGGCACTTGTGTGGTGTGGATGTTACTTGTCACATGTCACCCAAGCCTGAATGTTGCCCAGGCCTTGCTGCATTTGGGCAAAGATAACTTCAGTATCTGAGGAGTCATGAATGGCGCTGAACATTGTGCGCTCATTGGCGAACATCCCCACTCTGACCTTGTGATAAAAACAATGAATGAAACAACTGAAGATGGTTTGGCCTAGGACACCATCTAGAGAAACTCCAGCAGACATGTCCTGGAGTTGAAATGACTGACCTCCATCAGCCACTACCATCTTCCTTTGTGCTAGTTAGAGGAATATCAGTAATAGGAGCAGGAGTGGGCCATTCAGCCCTTCAAACCTGCCCTGCCATTATATAAAATCACTGTCGACATGAACTAGGCCTTTATCTTTTGTGCCAGCACCTCATAGCCCTGAAATCCTCAATATTTCAGAAAATCAAGTTACCCCCACTAAATAGTTTATGATGTAGCCTCTCCAAACCTGAGGTGGACAATTCTGGACATTCATCACTTTCCGAGAGAAGAAATTCCTTTGTACCTGAATTTTGAATGAGTGTCCTCTTATTTGCTTGTTCAAGATTCCTCCACTCGTGGAAACATCTCACCATCTAACCTGTCAAGCCTCTTAAGAATCTTGTGTGTTTCAACTGGATCTTTCTTCATTCTTCTAAAGTCTAAAGAACAGAAGCATTCTTGATTGGTCAACCACTTCATCCTGAAAATCAGCTGAATGAATCTCTCTTTTTGAGCTGTCTCCAATGTCCATATGACCTTCAATATTGGGACCAAAACTGTGCACAGTACTCCAGCTACTGCCTCACCAACACACTTTACAGTTGTCACAAGAATTGCTTATTTTTAAATTCAACTCCGAAAAATAAAGATCAAGATTGCATTTACCCACTTCATTACTTGCTGCACCTACATGCTAACTTTTTGTGTTTCATGCACAAGTACACCCAAATCACTCCACGCTAAAATTTATTTGGATTTTCTTTTGCCCAAGATTCAACATTTTTGTATCTCCTTGCAGACTCCTTAAGTCCTCAACATGACAAGTCCTGTCACCTGATTTCTCTTTCACAAATCCATATGGAGTTTGTCTGCATTTAGATGTTCTGAATGTCCTGATATTTCTTCCTTAATAATGTACTCTAGCATTTTGCCGATGATATTTGTTAGACTAACTTGCCAATAGTTTCCTGCTTTCTGTCTCTCTCCTGTCTTGAACAGGGGTGTCTCATTGTAAAACAGCCAATCTGCTAGAATGCTCCAGGAAACAAGTGAGTTTGGAGTTTTGGACTATTTCGACCGATGTCTGCACTAACCCTGCAGCCACTTCCTTTAAAACCCTTGGATGTGAGCTATCAGATCCTGGAGACTGGTTGTCTTCATTTCCATCAGTTTGTCAACCACTTTGTCCTCGGTGATAGAGACTGCTTCAGGACCTTTTGTCCTTTTGGAACCTTACTTATCTTTGGAATGTTCAGTGTGTAGGAACGCTGAAATATTAGTTTGAATTATCTGCCATTTTCATGTTCCTCATGATCAATTCTCCAAGAATCCACAGTCACTTGAGCTATTCTCTTTATTTTCACATCTACGTAGAAGCTCATGCTGTTAGCTTTTCTATTTCTTGCCAATTTACTTTCATAGCCTATTTTCTCCCTTTTTTATTTATGGTATAATCATCCAGCGCTGGGTCTTTCAAAAATCCCAATCATCTGGCCTATGATGAGTTTTCACTGCTTTATATGCCTTAGTTTCTGATTGAATACTTTCCTTGGCTGCTTTTGTTAACTAAAGGTGGCTTGTCTTTCTCATTTGAGTCCTTTTATTTTAAACCAGAATACATTTTTGCCAAGAGTTATGAGATAACCACTTTAACATCTGCCAGTGCTCATCTACTGACCTTCCCCTGCGTCTGTTTTCCCAGCCTGCTTTCGACACTTCTTTCTTCATACCTCTGTAATTACCCTCATTTAAGCTGAGGGCATTGGCTTGAGACCCAAGTTGCAATCCCTCAAACTGAATTTGAAATTCCACCGTGTTGTGCTTATGAGCCCTTGGGGGATCCTTAACTCAGAGTTCTCTTTTATTAATCCTAGCTGATTTCACATTCCTAGATCTAAAATAGCCTGCGTCAGTTGCGCAATATACTGCTGTAAGAAATGATCCCTGATGCAGTTTAAAACATTGTCTTCCATGTTAGTCTTACCTATTGGATTTGCCCAATTGATATGCAAATTAACATTAACCAAGACAATTTTAGTGCTCTTCCCCATACCTCCAATATTTCCTGATGAATGTTTTGACTTAATACAAGAAAACTCTGCAGTGCCCTGTGGATAAAACCCAGCTGTGACTTCTTTACTTAGCTATTCTTTATTCATATCCAAACTGCTTTCACATCATGATCCATTGCATGTAAATCACTATTCACCACTACATGGATGGCTTCCTTTATGAACAGCATCTCTTTTTTTCCCTTGTATCTTTGCTTTTTGCCTATTTTCCTGGAACGTTGAATCCACTTGAATATTAAGTTCCCGGTCTTATTCATTCTGCAACCGAAGTTCCGTGACACATATCAATTCATATTCATCAGCTGTGCTGTCAACACATCTACCTTGTTAGAAATACTGCATGCATTCAGATAAAGTGCCTTAATGTTTGATTTGTTTCCATTGTTACTTATTCTGATTCTAATTGCTGCTGCACTCTTCTGTCTGTATTATCTGCCCTTTTCTTGTACACTTCGATTATCATCCACCTCTTCACTACCTTACATCTCTGGTCTCTCATTTCTTTTCTTTTTGACTTTTTAAACTTGCCTTTAATTGAGCCCTCTCCCTACTAATTAGTCCAAAGCCCTGTCTACAATTATAGCTGTACAATTTGCCAAGACACTGGTCCCAGAATGATTCAAATGAGACTCAAACTAATACTTTGCCCAGTACTGGTGCCAATGCCCCATGAACTGGAGCCCATTTCTCCCATACCAATCTTTAAACCACATATTTACCTCTCTCATCTTATCTACATAATTCTAATTTGCATGTGAATCACTGAGTAGTCTGGAGATTATTACTTTTGTAAATGTGCTCTTTAGTATGGTCACAAACTGCTTGTAATCCCTGAGCAGAAACTTTTTCTTAGTCCTACCTATGTCATTGGTATCTATCCCTCGAAACATTTTTCTATTCATGTACCTATCCAAATGTCTTTTAAATGTTGTAACTGTACCTGCATCTACCATTTCTTCTGACAGTTTGTTCCATACACGAACCACCCTCTGTGTGAAAGTGTTGCTCCTTCGGTCTCTCTTCACATCTTGCTCTTCTCACCTTAAAAATATGCCCCTCTGTTTTGAACTCCCTACGCAAGGGAAAAGACCTTCTCTATTCCCCTTAACTGTGCCCCTCATGATTTCCTTCTTAAACTACTGCCATCTTTTGGGGCTTTAGGGACACCCACAGTGCCATTAGGTTGTTTAAGCATTTTGATACAATGGAGTAGCTTACTAGACCGTTTCAGAGGGCAGGGAAGACTCAACTCTGTATTGTTCTTGGTCTGCAGTATGTTTTCTCCAAAGTAATTATTCTCCTATTACTATTAGATTTACCTTTTCTCCCGCTGACTTGAATGGCATTCCGTACCAATATGCATGGCTTTGTTTATTCAACCTCCCTGCAATCTGTGCCCTCGTTCACACTGGGAGCAAGAATCTCATATCAGTTGGATCAAGGCATGGGCTGAGGCTCCTCCATTGCTAAATTCTGGATCCCCAAACCCCTTTCATTCACCATTCACACCCTCCTGTTTCTGACCACAGATCTAATTTGATGTAATTAATCTAAGGGGTATGACTATCTCCTGAAATACAGTGTCCATGTCACATCCCGTCCTTCATCGAGTCATGGAGGTTGGTCCATCAGGTCTGCGTCAGTCAAAAACAAGCACCTGATTATTCTAAACTCATTTTCAGCTCTTGGCACATAACCTTGTATGCTCTGGAATTGCAAGAGTGCACATAAATATTTCTCAAAAGCTACGAGGGTTTCTGCCTCTACCACCCTTTTAGACAGTGAATTCCAGATTGCCCCAATACCCTCAGGATGAAAAGAATTTTCCTCACATCCGCTCTAAACCTCTGGCTCCCTACTTTAAACTATGCCTCTGCTCATTCATCCCTCCCCCAGGTGGAGTGTGCCTGGGTCACAGTGTCCACGGCTCACGCTCCAGTTCCTAAACTATGATCTGAAGATCCTTTAAGCAACCAACATTGTCACTGTTGTTCGTATCAGCACCTACCAGCTCCAGTTTACTAAACCTGCAAAGTGTCATCTGCCCAGCAGTCTCTATTTTATTTAATTACTGAATTAAATTGGATGTTGTTTTTTTTTTGTTTAAAAAGTGTATTTCTTAACAGTACTCTTTCAGCAGCAGTAACATCTCTTATTTAAACCACTTGACCAATCAAAAGAGATGTGCAAGAAATAACCAATGATCGCTTAGCTGTTTTTCTTCAGCTCGGACAGATAGAAGCAGGTTGAAGGGGTTCTGTACTGTTAGTTTTTATGTCTGTCTCGTGCTGTCCTTTTTAATGCAAGTCCACTCTACCAGTCCCAGGTATGACCCCATCCAGTGCAGAATTTCCCCTGATTCCCATTGATTCTGAATATGGTGGGGGTCCTTTGATGCTGCAGTTGGTTAAGTTTAGCATTTTCGTGCACATTTCAGCAAGGACTGTAACATAATCAGGAACTGTGTGACCTTGCAAGAACCCAATCTGAGTGTCAGTGAGCATGTTATTGTTCGGCAAGTGCTGCTTGATAGCACTGTTGCTAACATTTTGCATCATGTTATTGATAATAGAGATTAGACTAGTGGGAGGCTAATTGACTCAAAAATACTAAATAAAAACCAAAAGAACTGCGGATGTTGTAAATCAGAAACAAAAACAGATGTTGCTGGAAAAGCTCAGCAGGTCTGGCGGCATCTGTGAGGAGAAATCAGAGTTGACATTTCAGGTCTGATGACCCTTACTCAGAATGGGAGGAAGGGCTCTGATGAAAGGTGACCAGACCTGAAATGTTAACTCTAAATTCTCATCACAGATGCTGCCAGACCTGCAGAGCTTTTCCAGCAACTTCTGTTTCTGTTTTTGTCACAAATTGACTGTTGGATTTATCCTACTTTTTGCATTGAGGACATACCTGGGAAATTTTCACATTGTTGGGTAGTTGCCAGTGTTGTAGCTGTACTGGAATAGCTTGGCTTCGAGCACAGCATGTTCTGGAGCACAAGTCTTTGACACAATTGCTGGAATGTTGGAAGAGCCCATTCGTTTTGCAGTAGACAGTGCCTTTCTTGATATCACATGGATTGAATAAAATCAGCTGAAGACTAGCATCTGTGATGTAACAGACTTGCGGAGGAGGCTGAGATAGATCATCTACTCAGCACTTCTTGCTGAAAATGTTTGCAAGTGCTTCAGCCTTGTATTTTGCACTGATGTGCTGAGGTTCTCTATCATTAGGGAGGGGGGCTGAGCTTCGTCCTCCACTGAGTTGTTTCATTATCTACCACCATGCATGATCATATTTTGTCAAGACTTCAGTGTGTAGATCTGAGCGATTTGACTGTGGAATTGCTAAACTCTACTTACAAATTGCTGCTTATGTTTTTGGCACATGAGTAGTCTAGAGTTGTAGCCTTACCAGGTTGATACCTCATTTTTGGATATGCCTGGTGGCTGCTCCTGACATGCTATTCTACACTATGTTGATAATGTTAGAGTGGGGGATATGCTGGGCCATGAGATTGCAGATTGAGTTGGGGTACAGTTCTGCTGTTGCCGATGGCCCACACCACTTCATGAATGACCAGTCTTAATCGTTAGATCAGTTGGAAATATGCCCGTTTAAACCAATAGGTACAGTGACGTTGGCGCACAGCAAAATGGAGAATATCATCAATGTGAAGATGAGACTTCCCCATTATGAGACCTGTGGAGTTGGCATTCTTAGGAGTACTGTCATGGACAGATGCATCTGTAGCAGGCAGACTGTTGAAGATGAAGTATGTTTCCCCTCTTGTTTCTTCACCATCTGCTGCAGACTCAGTCCAACAGTTGTGTCCTTTAGGACTTGACCAGCTTGTTCAACAGTGGTGCTTTTGTACCACTCTTAGTGATGGACATTGAAGTCACCACCCAAAGCACAAGCTCTGCCCTTTCTACACTTAGCGCTTCCTTCAAGTGGTATTCAACTTGGAAGAGTACTGATTCACCAATGAAGGATGCAGCAGATAGGTGGCAACCAGCTGGAGGTTTCTTTGTTCATATTTGACCTGATCTATGAGACTGCTTGATGTCCGGGATCAATGCTGAGGAGTCCCAGAACAGTTCCCTTCCAACATTATAACCCTGTGCCACTTAATTGTGGGTAAGGACATACCTATGGTTGGTGATCTGGAAGGTGTTGTACCATGACTCTGTCAGGTTATTGCTTGACCAGCCTGTGAAACACCGCTTCCAAATTTTCCATGAACCCGAGAAGTTCAGAATGGGGCCTTTGTAGGATGGACAGAGCTGTAATGCTGTTGTCATTTCTGGTGCCTGGATCTTTCACAGGTGGCCATCTGGTTTCATTTGTTTAGTGTAGTAACTTAAGCATGACACCACCGTACCCTTGTCTGACTGAAGTCATTTTATTCATAGAATTGATAGCTTAAATGTTGTGGCGCTACATGTTCCTCCGTGTTTAGAGTCATTCTATCTTCTGAGACTTGGACTTCCAGAAAATGCGGTGCAGTCTTGCTATAAATTGGACAAGTGTGAAGGAATGACCATCTCCAACAATAGAAAATACAAAATGCCATTTTAGTGTTTTCACTATTGAATTGCACAATTATGTACAACTTGGAATTGCAGTTGATAAGAAATTTAACTGGACCAATGATGTATGCGCTCTGGCTACAAGAGCAGGTCAGAATCTCCGAGCAACTGATTCATCGTCAGACTCTGCAGATCCTTTCCACCATCTGAAAATGTCAATTTTTTTTCATTCCGGGGATGAGGGCTGGGCCAGCATTCGAGAGAGGAGTATGATTGAATTTACTTAACTTGATTTAGATGAAAGCAAATCCAACCTCCAAGATGCTAAGCATTGTCCAGCACCCCTTCCATATCCAGTGCACTATGACTACTGTGTGCTATCTATATGAGGCACTGTGGCAGCTCACCAAGGCTTTGTTCACCGCATATCGAAAACCTACAACTTTGCAACCTGAAAGAAGATACAGAAATGCCGTCTCCTGCAAGCTTTTAAAATGTTATGGACAATTCTGTCATAGAAATGTATCATTCTTTCACTGTCACTGGATCAAAATATTGGAATTTCCCCTCTGACGATGGAATTATTTTAATGCAAGGACTGCTAAAATTAAGGAGGCAGCTCACCAGCACCTTCTCAAAGACTGTTGGGGCAAGACAACAAATGCTAGCCTTGCTAGCAATGGCCAGATCCTTTAAATTGAATATAAATAATCTGGCCAATAAATTTGTATTGCCTGGAATTTGTGAAGGATGGAAGAGAAAGCTGAGAGAGGGTTTAAAAATCGAATCTGGATATACTGGAACATCAGTCAAATTTTGGCAAAGGAACTAGGCCCAAAATGTTGACTGTCCTGCTCCTCTGATGCTGCCTGACCTGCTGTGTTCCTCCAGCTCCACACTGTATTGACTCTGACTCCAGCATCGGCTGTTCTTGCTATCTCCGAGTCTTCATTCCTACAGTCAATTCTACATGTAATATGGTCTTTGAATAGAATGGAATGAGTCCTTCACATGGCATGAATTTGCATTTATTCAATTTTGTATCAGGTAATTGTTTGGATCTCAAGCATTGTGTTTAATTGTGTCAGTTCTTCCGATATGAACCTTTTCAGATGGGTTCAGCAGAACTTTTATTTGATTACTATCCACAATGACTGTCAATATTGCCTGGCATTCTGAATGTTTAGAGATCTTTTACAAAAGAAAGCCATAATTCCTGTCGACAATTGTATATGCACCATGGTCTTGGAATAGAATGGGATGAGATTCCTTCATGTGGCACTCACATGTGACGTGGTTCAAGTTAGCTGTACTATCCAAATTATTTTAATTCAAATGATGCTGAATGCCTTCATTAATTTTATATTTTATTCAATTTTTTAGGGCGGCACGGTGGCTCAGTGGTTAGCACTGCTGCCTCACAGTGCCAGGGACCAGGGTTCGATCCCCTCCTTGGGCGACTGTGCGGAGTTTGCTCATTCTCCCCGTGTCTGTGTGGGTTTTCTCCGGGTGCTCCTGTTTCCTTCCACAGTCCAAAGATGTGCAGGGTAGGTGGATTGGCCATGCTAAATTGCCCGTAGTGTTCAGGGATATGTAGATTAGGGGGATAGGTCTGGGTGGGATGTTCTTTGTGTCGGTGTGGGCTTGTTGGGCGAAAGGGCCTGTTTCCACACTGTAGGGATTCTATGAAGCATATCTATGTTTAGATCTTCCTCACTGCATTGAATTGTGACAGTTCCTCAACATGTTTCATGTTTCTTAGTTTCTGCTTAAGATGGGTTAAGCAGAACTGACCTTAATTTGATTAATATCCCCAATGACTGTCCGTATTGCATGACATTCTAAATGTATAGAGATCTATTGCAAAAGAAGGGCTTCAAATCACAAAACAAAGTAATAAGGCAACAAGTTCACTTGCTGAGGCCATATGTGAACAAACATCAATTGATTTTTGACTTCAATTTAGGATTGTGTTAGTCTTTGTGAATGTTGCTCTGTCCCTCCATAGGGTGAACAGTTGCTGTGCTTGCTTCTGAGAAATTTCCTCCGAGATGACTGTTATAGTGTGAATTAATGTTAATTAGCCATTTTTATCATAACAAAGATCGAAGATGAGTTTAAGCATTGTTAATTAAGGAGAAGCTGAGGTTTTAATGGCATAGTAAATGATAATGGTGACTGAATGACCCCTCTGGTTTCCCAAAAAGGAGTTTTACAGGTGTTGAATCATCCACTTGAGAGGAAAATTAATGTTGCACAATCAAAAAGCAGTTTTTGTGTTTTGTTCCTGTATGTTTTTGTGTTAATCCTGTTTGGATACATGTTTTATATCCTTTGCATACTTTAAATGCAATTTGCATTTTTTTTTAATATAACGTCCTGCTTTGCTGTCTGTAATAATTCTTTGATTTGACAGAATGGCCATCTCCCTGCTGCTTGCCGTGTAACACAGACACCAGAGAATCCCTTTACAGGATGCCAAAGTTGAATTGAGTGGTGAAAGAGTTGAAAGCCCAAGTGCTGACTCCATTTAAGTCTGTGGACTGCTGCTTCAAGTTGATGCATGAATGTTAGTTACCAACAGTGGCACTAGCATGGGTTCTTCCTTCATCAGATTGGCAAACTGAAGTGCAGTCATTTGTGTGTTGGCTAACTCATGTTATGTTAATTCTGAATCTTCAAATATGTTTTTACAGGTGCATATTTAGTGTAGATTTGTTTTACTTTACTAACTTTGGTAAAATTCAGTTTGTTTAAAACCATGGTACCTTGTCGCTTTAGTCTCTTCACAAGCATCTGGAATTTTGAACACACTCTCTATTTTTAATGAAAAAAAGTTAGCCAAACGTGATTATAATTTGCTGGCTTCATCTGGAAACAAGGGTTTATTTGGCATTACAGATTAATATCTGTATTCCACCAACAGTTTTGTAGATAGGACTTACTGTCCAGGCATGATCTGCTGAAAGGATGTTCCAAATAAAGGAAAAAGGGGAAGAATGCAAGGATGAGTCTTGAAGATTTCATGTGATGGGGCTATCACTATTTCCTTTGCCGACTTGTGCCATTACTGTTGACAATTTGTTTTGAAGAAGTTAGTTGATGCTAGTTCATGCAACAATTGTACCAAATACCACGAAGATCAATTTGGACATTACCAAGAGTCATTTAAATGGTTAATATTCCCAAGTATGACATTTGGTACATATAATATGTGATTAAAATGCTGATATTGTGATTCTATCCAAAGCAAAAGTAAAGCAAGCAACTGTAAAATTAAAAGGAAAGGAAGACAACATTCACTGAGTCGCTTATTTATTTCCACACAAAGTTTAAGTTGTTACTTGAATTGACTGAGTGGACCACTCATGATGAGTCTTGCATGTCGGACTACCTTTCAGACTGTGAACTTCAATATGAAAGTAATTTATTTGGAGGAGGCTAAAAGGCTCCTCCGTACCATGAGGATAAAAGCTTGTAAACATTTTATTTTTTGTAAACATCACTGGCCAAGCCGACATTTATTGCCTGTTTCCAGCAAATGAAATGATGAGCTACCTTTTGAACCCTGCTGTTCATGTGTTGCAGACACAGCAGTCGTGCTGTTAAAAATGGAGTTAGAAGATTTTGACCCAGCAATAGTGAGGGAATAGTGCTATAGTTTCAAGTCATGGTGGTGTATAGCTTTGAAGGGAACTTGAATGTGATGGTGCTTCTGTGAGTTTACTGCCCTTGTCCGTCAGGGTCAGGAAGTTATGGGCTTGGAAGGTGCTTTTGTGAGTTGCTACGATACATCTTGTAGAAGGATAGGGTGCTAATCGAGTCAGTTGCTTTGTCTTCAGTGATATTGAATTTCTTGAGTTTGACATACACTTATTCAGGCAGGTGGAAAGTATTCTATCACATTCCTGCCTGTTGCCTTATTGATGGTAGACAAGCGTTGGGAATTCATAAAATGAGTGACTGGAACGTTTATCAGGCTGTAAACTGCTCTTGCAGTTGTATATTTGACAGAGATGGTCCATTTATGTTTTTGGTCAGTGGTAACACCAGGGTTTTGGTATGGACATAATGATCCATAATATGCTTGAAAGTTACAGAGAGGCTTAAGATAGCTCATGTTACTTATGTAGAAATTGTGAAGCACCTGTAGATCAGGGCTTTCAGATTTCCACATGGTTAAATGCTCAAATCTGAACGTTGCCATGCAGGATGTGCCATACCACTATTAACTTCATGAAAATAACAGCCTGCTGTCTGACTCAACATTGAATGGCATGAAATTACTGTATTTCTGTAGCAGATGTGAACTAAACTGTCCACACAAATGTAACTCTCACCATTTCAATGGGACTTTTTGTATCTTATGACACTGAAATTTAAGAAATCTGGAAAGTGAATCTAGTTAAGGGCAGATGTTTTTCACTTGCTTATTATGTCACAACATTGTTTTTGATAAGGTAAATCGCTCATAAGACTAATTTGAAGGGAACATTTTATTTTTGAATAAGAATTCGACAATGATCGAAATCATAACTGTTGCAGACAGTTGAATGACACACAGAATTTACACTTGGGTTATGCAATTGATTAATTTTACATTCAGTAAGTTTCTGTGTGTAAATGATTTCTGTATTTCACCGTAAAAAATATTGTGATTCTTTCCAAAAATCAAATCGCACTTAAACACGTGTGTCTCTATTTTGTATCTTCAACATTATTTGAAGTCCATAATCATTTATATCCAAGTTCAGTCCAGAGTTCAGACTCATTACAGTCTGCCCAATGTCACAGTTACCTCTAAGTCAGATGAACAGGGTCCTTTGCAACATGAACTCATTGATTCCAGTCCACTCGATGATAAACTTCATTGACTGTTGCTGTTTGAGATCAAAGAAGTGTTAAAGAATGTAAAGTTGACGATAATTGTGTATTTCGGGACAATAACCAGAAAATCTGTTTAATTGGATAACTCTCAGAGTCATTGGTGGCATTTTTTGATATGTAGGTGTCAGTGTCAAAGCAGGAAGTAGTGTAGAGTTGAACATTTTGTCATGAGGTGTGCAGCAGAATTGAATGGTTCAAACAAATGAAAGATGTTCAGCCAACGGTCTGGTCAATTGTTGTGCATTCAATTTATTTTCAAGAAGGTGAAAACCTTAAGAGCACATAGGTTAATGAGAACCTTTAAATAAATTCCAATTGTCATTGATTTGCCTTATTATCATAAAGGAGGAAGGGTTAGAGCAGGAAATTACGAGCTAGTCAGTGTAACCACAGAAGTGGGCCAGTTGCTAATGAGGGAGAATTCAGAGAGATGGAACATTATCTGCATTTGGATTAATCAGGATTGTCAGCAACGAAAAAAAAATCACTTGTTTTTAAGACTGTAAGACCACAACATGCAGGAGAAAAATTAGGCCATTTGGCCAATCGAGTCTGCTCCACCATTCAAGCATGACTGATGATGTTTCTTTATCTCCTGCCTTTTCCCCATAATCCATAAACATTACATTTGCCTTCCTAACTGTAACTGAACCTACATTTAACTTTAAGAGAATCCTGAACTAGGACTCCCAAGTCCATTTGTGCTTCCAATTTCCAAAGCCTTTTCCCATTTAGAGTGTAGTCTATGTCTCTGTTCTTCCCACCAAAGTGCATAACCTCGCACTTTTCCCACATTGTATTCCATCTATCAATTCTTTGCCAACTCTCCCGAGTCTGTCTAAGTCCATCTACAGCCTCCTTACTTCTTCATCACTTCCTGTTTCTCCACCTATCTTTGTGGCATCTGCAAACTTAGCAACAATGTCCTCAGTTTTGTCCAGAATGTTAATGTATAACGAGAATAGTTGTGGACCCAACATGGACACCTGCAGAACTTCACTCGTCACCGGTTGCCATCCTGAAAAGGACCACTTTATTCCCACTCTCTGCCTTCTGCCATGGACACTTGTCTTATTGCGCAGCATCCTGTGCGGCAACTTCTCAAAGGCCTTTTGGGCATCTATTTTTATTACTAGCGAGTTTACACTCAGATTTCATCATCTCCCTCCTTGTTGCTTTTTTTCAATTACCCTCTGCTGATTTTTCAATGCTTCTGAATCCTCTGCATTCACTAATCTTCACCGCATTGTATGCTTTTTCTTTTGCTTTTATGCTGCTCCTGACTTCCATTGTCAGTCATGATTGCTTCATCATCTCCTTAGTATGTTATGCTTTTCCTTCTTTGGGATGGATTCCTTCTGTGCTTCCCGAATTACCCCCAGAAACTCCTGCAATCGCTGCTTCACCGTCTTCCCTGCCAGGCTCCCCTTCCAGTCAACTCTGACCAGTTGCTCCCTCGTGGCCTTGTAGTTACCTTTTACGTAAATGTAGTACTGTTACATCTCATTCTAACTTCTCCCTCTCAAGCTGCAGGGTGAATTCCATCATATTATGGTCACCGCCACCTCAGGGTTTCTTCACCTTGAGCTTCCTAATCAAGACTGCCTCATTAGAAAATCATCACATCCAGAGTTGCTGTTTCCTGTACAACAAGCTGCTCTTAAAAAAAAACTTCCCATAGACATTCCACAAATTCCGTTTCTTGAGAATGCGCTCCCAACCTAATATTCCCAGTCCACTTGCATATTGAAGTTCCCCCATGTTTATTGTAATAGTATCTTTTCTTACATGCATTTTCTGTGTCCTGATTTATTTTCTGTCCCACATCCTGACTACTGCTAGGAGGCCTGTACATAAGTCTCATCTGTTTTTTTTTCCCTTTTGTGGTTCCTCAATTGTCCCTGCACAGATTCAATGCCTTCCAATTCTATTTCACTTCTTGCACTCGATTTAATTTCATTTCTCCTTTTGATAGGAAGTGTATCCTTGGATATTTAGTCCCAGCACTGATCCCCTTGCAGCCATACCTGTAACACTCTCAGCATTATGCCTGCCTACAAGCTCATTTGCCTTGTTTTATACACTGTGTGCATTTAATTACAATATATTCAGTCCTGCATTGACTGCCTCCCTTCTCGTAGTTGTCCCCTTATCTGCTGTGCCTGAAGTTAGATTCCTGACCCTTTCCAAACGCTGTGTCCTATTACTTGTTCTGGAAACATTAAGAACCTTTGCTGAGCCCTCCTCAATTGAACTTTTTTCCGTAATTTTGCATATAACTGCACCACACCCCCATTATTTGTTTTAAAGCCCTATCCACAGCCCAAGTTAAGTGATTTGCCAGGACTCTGGTCCCAGCATGATTCAGGTGGAGCTCATCCCATTGGAACAGCTCCCTCCTTCCTCAGTACTGGTACAACGGTTCTATGAACTCAAACCCGTTACTCCCACACCAGTCTTTGAGCCACGAATTTACTGCTTTCATCTTGTTGACCCTGTGCCAATTTGCTTGTGGCCAAGGTATAATCTGGAGATGATTACCTTTTTGGTTCTTTGTTTTAATTTAGTCCTTAGCTGCTCCTATTCCCTCAGCAGAATCTCCTTCCTCTTTCTATTTAAATCATTTGTACTAATGAGGACCACGACAATCAGATCTTTCCCCTCCCACTCCAAGTTCCTCTGCAGTCCAGATGAGATATCCTTGCCACAAAGAACAGTGTTCATTCCTCTGACTATACTATCCCTGATTACAACTACAGTTCTATTTCCTTTGAGGAAATAACCAGGTGTCTTAATGATGGGAATGCATTTGGTGTGGTATGCCTGGACTTCAGCAAGGCTTTTGTTTACATGCCAGAATGGTCAGGAAAGAGCCCATGGGATCCAAGGCGAAGTGGTAAACTGGATCTAAACTTGACATGAGAGCCAGGAGACAGAGAGTGATGGTAGAGGCAGGTTTCTCTGACTGGTAGTTTGGATTCCCACTGGAAACATCGGGCTTAGTGCTGGGGTCCTTACTTTTTGTGGTGTACATGAAGGATTCATACAAATATAGATGATACGATCAAAACCTTTGTGGTGGCCAGGAAAATTGGTACGGTGGTTAATAGCAAGAAAAATGATCATGAAATACAGGAGGGAATCAATATACCAGTCAGGTGTGCGGAGCAGTGGCTAGTGGAATTCAACCTGAAAGTGTGAGATAATGCACTTGGGGTGTGCTTGGTGTTGGGTTTGAGATCTTAGTCAACAAACACACTGCTTCCTGTGTGCCAGCACTGACATCGACATCTGAGGAACAATGTTGAATTTCATTGCTGATGTCTGAGCTCACTGACAGGAGTCTCCCAAGGGATTGAAATATAGTGGATGTGTGGGATCATTTAACATGGGGTGAGATTGCACACTGCCTACCCAGAAACCTAACGACTAAGGTCATTGTCAAAGAGCAAGGATAGCCAAAATGATTGGAGATTAGGTTCCACTTTATTGTCAGGCATTAGCAGATACTGTTGCTCCTGGACAACTCACACCAGCCAGGCATCCCAGCACCTCACAATGCTCCTTGCTTGTGGTTCAGCATTGGAGCATAGAGGATACTGCATATCAATCAGCCGCTGTAAAATCAATACAAACTCCTTGCTGCCACAATGCAATGCCTCTGGCTTTCTGATTTTATGAGAAAAAGCCAATTTCCCCCTCTCCTCACTTTTTAACAAAAGGCAATCACTTCGCTGTTTCCTGAGATGTCACACCTTGAGTTGGTTCCTGGTGCTTGTGGTGCTCAGTGCATTTTCACACCTCAGTGCTGATTGTCTAGCTGTTTCTCAGTGCTCTCCAATTGTGATCCCACCACATCTCTGCTGCTTTTATCTCTGCTGATCTCGCTGTTTCCTGTTGCTTCCTGGCTCCTTAACATTAGTTCGAACCTGACAGTCTCTGAGATCTCCAGTCGTGGTGGAGTCACGAAGTAGCCAATGTAATCAAAATATTCACACAGGTAGCAAACCAGAACCTTTTAATCACCTCTCCAGACCACAAAATTAACAATTGGATCACATAAATTTGAAGCTGATAATTCAATCAAAATTGAAAAATAGTATTTACACTGTTTCAATATATCAGAAAACAGAATATTCACATGAAATAGATATAAAAAGTAGTTTCAAGGGTTAGTGAGGTTCTTAAGCAACATTAGGTGGTGCATCCTTCCAAAATTTTTTGTCAAAGCATCACTTTTACACTGGTTTTAAGCAGTGATTTTTGCAGGCTGAAAAGCATAATTCTCATCAGTTTAGTAATTATTAATCGATTACAGACTATGGAACTTTCAGCAACACACCCTATGGAGGAATATATAATCAGTGACAACAAGTTTGCAATTTCTTCCTGTTTAGTTGCACAGTTATGTCCTCTGGACAGTGGTTAGCTTTAGAGGTATGTTGATAAACACTGACAACTTTCTGTCACTACTGTCACAATATCTTGTTTTTCTGTAATTCAGCCACAGGATATGGGTGTTCCTGACTGGGCCAGGATTTATTGCCTGTCCCTAGCTTCCCTTGAGAAGGTGGCTGTGACTGCCTCCTTGACCTGCTACAGTCTGTATGTCGTAGGTAGACCCACAATGCTGTTTGGTTGGGAATTTCGGGATTTTGACCCAACAACACTGAACAGCCAGCGATCTATTTTTAAGTCCAGTTTGAAGGGGAACTTTGGGGTGGTGGTGTTCCCATGCATCTGCTGTTCTTGTCCTTCGAGATGGTTGTGGCTTTGGAAGATTGGTGTTATAGTGGACAGTGGGCTGGATTTTAATAAGCTGGAGAGGATTCGGAAGTGATTTCCCAGGACATTGCTGGGAATGGAGGGATTGAGTTACAAGGAGAGGCTCGATAGGCTGGGACTTTTTTTCACTGGAGCGTAGGCGATTGAGAGGTGACCTAACGAAGGTTTTTAAATAATGAGGGTATAGATCAAGTTCATAGCAGGTGTCTTTCCCCTAGCGTGGGGGATTTCAAGATGAGGGAAAAGACACTTTTTTAAGGTGAGAGGAGAATGATTTAAAAAGGATATGAAGGGCAACATTTTTACAGAGAGTGGTTCCGGTGTGGAACTCCAGAGGAAGTGGTGGATGGGGGCACAGTTATAACATTTAAAAGATACTTGGGGGAAGTACATGAATAAGAAATGTTTGGAGGGATATGGGCCAATCTCAGGCAGGTGGGACTAGTTTGGTTTGGAATTATGGTTGGCATGGACTGGTTGAGCCGAAGCATCTCTTTTCATGTTGTATGGAAGGAGCTGTCTAAAATCTTTGGTGAACTTTTTCAGTGCACCTTGTAGATAATACATGCCACTACAACTGAGTATTGGCAGTGGAGGTTCTCTGGATACCTGTGGATGTGGTGCCAATCAAGTGGGCTGTCTTGTCCTGGATGATATTCAGTTTCTTATGCAATGTTAGAGCTGCACTCATCCAAGAAAGGGGATAGTATTGTATCACACTTCTCACCAGTGTCCCATCCAAGTTGGGTGGCTGCTTGCGATTGTGCGCAGTCACTCCAAGATTCTACACACTGTGAACAGCATTGACTTCTGTTTGTGGAAGTCGTTGCCATGTGTCAAGCTCAGAGGTCCATGCAGCTGGTAAGAGAAATTGAGGAAACACTGTTCCTCACTTGTGCCTGTTACATAGTGGACAGGCTCTGGGGAGTCCGTAGGTAAGTTACTTACTGCAATATTCCTAGTCTCTGACCTGCTTTTATTGCAATGGTATTTATACGGCTAGTCCAGTTGAGTTTCTGGTCAGTGGTAACTCTCAGGATGTTGATAGCGGGGGAATTCAGTAATGGTAATGCCGTTGAAAACCAAGGAGCGATCATTAGATCGCCTCTTATTGGAGATGGTCATTGCTTGGCATTTGTGTGGTGCAAATGTTACTTGTTCACCCAAGCCTGGATATTGTCCAGATCTTGTTGCATTTGAACATGGACTGCTTCAGAATCTAAGGAGTTGTGTATGGAGCTGAACAGTGTGCAATTATTGTTGAGCGTCCCCCTGATGTTGGAGGGAAGATCATTGAAGCAGCTTCTTGATGTCAAACTTGGTCAAATGCGGCCTTGACGTCAAAGGCTGTCATTCTCACCTCACCTCTAGAATTCAGCTCTTTTGGCCATGTTTGAACCAGAGCTGTAATGAGGTCAGGAGCTGAGTGGCTCTGGTGGAACCCAAACTGGGCGTCGTTGAGCAAGTGCTGCTCGATACCACTGTTGATTACACCTTCCGCCACTTAACTGATTATTATATTGTTGTTTTGATATATTCAAGATAATTCATTTCGAACAGAACCAAACGTTTTGAAAGTCAGACTGCAATGTGACGTCTTCTGCACACAAAATCGATGTTGATCGAATTGATAGTTTACTGATTCTGCATCAGCAAAGGTACATTCATGAGGAACATGCAGGCCTAGAGGTGTTAATGCATTTTCAATTGATAATTGAACAGATTAGCCTTCAGTTAGGGGAAGTACAGATTTCATTACAGTCACAACACAAGGATCTGAACTGATTCCATTTGTGTAGGGGAAGAATCCAACAGTTTTTTTTCTTGTCTCCAGAGATCCAAGAAAAAGTACTTCAGAAAAAATAAGGCAAATCTGAGAATCCAGAAAAGCGAAGGATTTATTTTCTAATGAAGACTACGACAACCCCAATCATATAAATCAGTGGTGAAAGTGTTGCTTGTCTTGATGCAATAGAAATTGCACCAGTGCTGAACCTATTACTTCCGCTTTGCGACAAATATTTCCAGGCATAATGAAGCACAAGAAAATAAGTAATCTTTTAAGAAAAGGTGTCATTTACTTAGTGAGGAGGAGAGGATAATTTCATCAAAGCACCTATGCTAAAGTCCAAAGCATTTTCTTGCGCCTGAAGGACCATACCTGCGAGTTTCTAGTGGTTCTTTAAGTGTTATATAGTAACCGTATGGTTTTACTTACGAACACATTTCAGTTGTGAGGGTTGGAAATCGACAAAAACATATTTTTACCCAGGAGATGTTGACATCGAAGGAAAGTCATTTTCCCACAGCTTCGTTTTTAAAACATAATCTCACCTCATTTTGTTTTTAAATACAAAATTAATCAAAGTATCAATTTCCAAATACCAAGGTCAATGGTCTTTATATCATGAGAAGTATGCAGCCATTCAAATATTCAAGTGACCATTCGAATTTAAAGGCAATTTTGAAAGGTTCCCAACACATTTAGAAGTGTGAAATCAAATAATGTACACGTGTAAGAACAGGTCACGATCAGCTAATCAACCAATTGAGCAGAAATGGTCAATGAGAACTCTGATGAAATAGTGGAATGATGTAAAGGAAAATATTATGTGCGATTTGTACAACAGAAGTGAAAAGCTTTGACAAATAAGTTAACATTTCCTTAATCTATGGCAAACGGAGGAAATCTTCGTCTCACACAGTGAAAGAAAGGGAAAACGTTTGGTCATTATCATTTGTGACAGAAATTGTTGGAAATGTTCAGAAGGCCAGGCAGCATCTGTGGAGAGACTAATCGATTAAACTGAGGATCTATATAGTCACTTTAAAGGTCAAATAACTCTAACATTAAACAATAATGATTTATTGAAAAAGACAATTAATGTCTGTTAAATTTCTGAATACTCTCCTGTTTGATGTCCGTCTTTGCAATCAGTTCATCAACTTTCCAAGAACGAACAGAGCCTCAAAATGCTGAAGGATATAAAGCAGTCTTTTTTGAAATTTTATTCTGCACAAATGTTTTACATTACCATGTATTTTACATTCACAGCAATTCCCCGAACAGTCGGAGTGACAGATTGTTTACCAACAATGCCTGCCAACAGGAAGTATGATTTCTCTGTATAATGTTGCATGGAAAGCACGGAACATTGTTATTACTGGAAGTGCTCTATTGAACAAGCCACTCAAACCAGCAAACCCAGTGCAGTGAAGACAAGCCAAGCCATTGAGTCATAAACAGAAATAGCTGCAGGGACTCCGGTCTGGCAGAAAGCAGAGTTCACCTTTTGTGTCCGGTGACCGTTCTTCAGAACAGTTCATGGGGAAATGTTTTCCTCTTCGACCACAGTTCTGGAATGCAAACTGAGCAGTCATGTGTATCTGCTAAGAATAACTGAAAAGGAAGATTGGTTTGCATCATTTATAAACTGACAATCACATAGCCAATTCAAATAAAATGCATTTCTGTAGATTCTACAATGTGAAGGCCACCCTAAAGTGTTTACAAAGGAATAATCAGGATGCTGGGTTCCAAGTCATGGGAATGATATTAAAAATGTTTTACAGTTGCATCAAAAGGGTGTGGTTTAGGTTGTTCATTTTAAATGAAAAGAACAGTCGTGTACGTTCTTGTTCTGTAGTAAACATAAGAGTGGAGCGAGTGTGGGAAACTTCATAGGTGGGCAGAGATTGAGATAGATAATTAAATAAGAATGGAGGTGTAAGGCATTGAGAGCTTTGGATGTAATGAAAAGATTTTAAATGGAATGCTGGTAATGGCAGTTCCACAGTATACAGAAGAATAGTTGGACAGAGTTTTGCATTTTGGACAAGATGTAATTTGCTAAAGGTGTATAATAAAAGCCCAGCATTAGATGAGAATATTAAAGGAATTAAGTGGAAGTCAAGGTTTTGACATTGACATTGAATGCGATGATTTCTAGTAAAGATGGGTAACGTTGCTGTGCAAATGAAGGGGTTTAAGACAAGCTTTCAGTTATGATGCTGACTTTAACATCTAGCCTCAGACAAGACGCCGGGTTTGAGCACATCTCTTTTTCGGTGACGCTAGTGTCTGACATGGAAAAATAAATCGGTGGTGACAATAATGGCTTTAGACATACCGATGTTCAGCTGAAGGATGTCTGGAATTATTTTAAGAACTGGTGCTGAACAGGTGTTCAGAAGCACAGTGGTTGTAAGGTTGAGAGAAGTGATTATGATGGCAGATTAAAACCTAAAAATATAAAGAGTTTTTAACCCTTAAATCCAAAATATGGTTTTAAAAGTAAAGAAATAACTGCAGGTATAAATTCAGTGGCTGGCAAAAAAGAAATTTGAGTGGGACCAAGGAATGTAATACCTAAATGTGTCAAAGAAACTTTAAACAGAGAGAGAGAAAGAGAAACTTTGTTTTAAATAATGAGGGGCTGATGAACTCCTGCCCCTGTGGGTTATGTCCCAAGCTGCAAACACATGCTGTACTTTGTTTTGAAGAACACACAATCAAGGGCTTAAACTAGTTTGGCAGGGCGAGGGAACACAGATCATTCGTACAATAAGGACACTGAACTTTATATTAAGGGAACCAAGGCACGGAGTTCAGCTATATTGAGTTTCAAAGGAATAAAGTGAGGCTAGATGGCCTCTTGTTTAATGCTAGAAGTATTATAGGTAAAATAAATGACTTAATGGCATAGATTGACATGTGGAATTGTTACATTGTTGCTATCACAGTGACACAATTGAGGAATAGGCAGTACTGGCAACCCAGCATTCCAGGATATTGCACCTTTAAACAGATCAGGAGAGATTTTCAAAGAGGAGGCAGTTTTGCATTATTAAGAAGCCAGTTACTGCAGTAAGGAGGGACGATATCTTGGCAGGGCCTTCAAATGAGGTTTTGTGGGGAGAGTGAAGGAATAAAGAGGAGGCAATCACATTGTCCCCAAACTGTTAGCAGGCAGTAGAGGAGCAGATTTGTAGACAATTCAATGAGCTATGTAGAAATAATAATGGGCTAGTTATATTAATGGATTTCAACTTTCCCAACATCATTGGGATGGTCATAGTATAAAGGGTTGAATTGTAGAGAGTACAGGCCCAACATGGTCCCTTTGGGGTGAAATTTAGAAGCAACAAGCTCAGAGTACCCTGGATGTCTACAAATGTTCAGAATTGAACAAGAAGTACAAAGGAAACAAATCAACTAAGGCCTTATGGAGTATAGAAAGTGCAGGGGGAATCTTAAGAAAGCAATTAGGAGAGCAAACGGGGAGCATGAGAAAGTAGCTGTAGGTAAAATTAGGGAGAATCACAAGATATTCAAAAATATGTTACATGGAAGAGACTAACCAGGGAAAATATAAGATCCAATTGGGACCAAGGGGACAATCTGTGCTTGGGGCTGGAGGAAATTGGTAGGGTGTTAAATGTGTGCTTCATATCTGTCTTCACTCAGGAGGAAGATGCAAGTGCAGAATTTGCCAAGAGGGACTCAGATTCTTCAGCACATTAACATAGGGAGTGAGATAGTACGAACTGCCAATACTGGAGTCAGAGATAACACATGTGGAGCTGGAGGAAAGCAGCAGGCCAGGCAGCTTCAGAGGAGCAGGAAAGTTGGCGTTTCAGGTCGGGAACCTTCTTCAGAAATGGGGAAGGGGGAAGCGAGCTCCGAACTAAATACAGAGAGGAGGGGTGGGGCTGGGGAAGGTAGGTGGGATGGTGTTAAGTAAGTGCAAGTAGGCAGCGGTGGGGATTGGTCAGTGAGGTGGGAGAGAAGATGGACAGGTTGTGTTAGATCAAGGAGGCGGTCACAATTCTTTTGGTTGAAAGAGAAGCTGGTCTCCCTCGCTGTTTTCTTGCAAATGGCCCTCTCTGTAAATTTATGGTTTTGGAGCAAGAAAAGGAAAAAAGCACCTCCAATGACACAGGCTGAATTCCTCATCAGTGAATGAAAGACTAGGGATCAGAATACATACAACATTGTATCCTCGCCATAAAGTCAAAAGGAATTGAAAAGAACTGAAGGAAAACAAGTCATTGACAGCTGTCATCCAGACTGGTGCCAGAACTGTACTAACTTTTTCAATCCTTCAACACCCATAATATGTGTTGTGTTTTGTCTCTTTGTTTATCTGTTTGTCTCTGGAAATGTTAAAGGAGTGGATTAAGTTATAAATACAAGTTAGCAATTCCTGTTGCTTTCTTGCCATTGGTTAAATACTGTTTGATTACTATAAGTAGTGACTTTTTATTTGTTAATGATGAGATCTTGCTATATATATTCTTTTAACCTGAATTTGACACTCGAGTAACCTTGGGCAATTAGGTAGTTTAATCAAGTGGTCATATTTATGATATCTTTGGGAATAGTGGGATGGATTTCCAGTGCTCCCCAGTGAATAATCGGATGAGAAACAGATCGTCAGGTGCCACGGGCAAGTTGAATTCGGAAAAAGTAAAGATTCGTGCAGCAGCAGTAGTGCTGTTCTTAATTTGTGGAAGTCTTCAGTCCAACAGAGGAGGTAACAAGTTTTGAGCAGTTTTTGCAGCCTCCGATCAGGAAAAAGGTAGTAAGTCAGCTTGTCTCTGTGTCTTGGGAAGAGTCAACAAAGTGGAGGACCACATCTGGTGAATATACAGAAAGTCGATGAAAGGAAATGCTTGTGATCTTGTCAATTGAGTCAGAGATTATCAAGTGAAGATAGCAGTGCTTACTTCATTGTGGTTGTGTGGTCTGGAAAGGTCATTTCTGGAATAAAAAGGGTTGAATTTTTTATTTGCTTTCATGAACTTTAAACATCTTCATTTATGTCGCTTTTATTCTTTGGTGAAAGAAACTTGTGTTCCTTTCTTGAAGTAGATTATTAGCCTCATGTGAATGTGGTCAATGACTTATCACCATGGTAACCAAATTGCAGAAATAAAACTACTGGTTTATCAAACCAGATTTCATTCTGGAATCTGACATGTCCAGTATTGCCATCAACTGGGATCATAAAATACTGTTTTACTAGTGAAACAGTGTCATGGTTCTTGCTTTTGATTACACTCCTGTACTTTCTGCTTGAAATCTACGTTCTGGTTTCTGGGTCCGTGTACGATGTTCCCATGGTTAAGTCATCTTCTGATACACATTAACCTAATCCAAAGAACTCCAAGATGATACTAGTGCCGAGCACGATAAAGATAAGTCCCATAACTTGCCAACTTGGGAAGAAGGAGTGAATGGTTAAACTGGGTGAAAAATGTCATATCAAAAGGGAAGACAAATCAGAAGTAAATGGAAAAAGTCGATTTTTGTCTAATAATGTCTGTGGAGAATGCAAACAAAAGTAACGTATCTACATTGCTTACATATTTATGGAAATATCTGCATTAAATACAGTTAATGATATTCAAAACGTGAGCAATGGCTGAACTGCTGGCAAATATACATTTAAACGAAAAGCTAGTTCCCATGGGCTTGTTGCTCAGCATGTACTGAAATGCACTGGTGTACTTTCTGTTGATACGCTAATGTGTTACTAGGGTGATTGTGAAGAGATTCTGAATTATTTTTCTGTGGAATGACTGAAGAGAAAAACTCACAACAACCAGACAGTAAACATATTCACAAAGCTGCCTTCATTTGGACTCTGGCCTTTATTATATTGCTGTTGTGAGTAGTCAAAGAGCAGCCTAAGCATGGCTAGCTTTATTTAAATGGATGCCGCGTTTATTAAAAGAAGAAATCAAAGCATTAGTTAAGTTAATGGCTGTAAATACCATTCTGTGTGGATGGAATAATGATATCATAGTTTTTGAATGCACTGATTTTCATTTATTTTTCAGTAATAATTTACACTTAGACTTTATGATATGGTGATAACTATAATCTACTTTTACCGTGGAGAAACTGTACATGAATGCAGTCTTTTAATGTAGAAAGTTTGTTTCTGGTGATTGATATATTTTATGATTCGGTTTCAACTGTATGATGATGAACAGAAAGCCTGATGGTATTGATCATGACTGAACCAAATAGAATGAACAGTAATAGCAGACACACTTTATTTCCAACGTTTCTGCCATTCAGGTTATATTCTATTGTATTAAGAGTGAATAATGCCACAATGAAAGATTTATATGAAAAAGTGTATAATTACCATATTATTAGCACTCAATAGAAAACTATTATACAAAGTGAACAATGTGTTAAATAATATGTTTTACCTTGGCAAAATCGACAAAATGAAGAAACATGCAATGTCCATGGTCCAGTAATTGGATTTTATACCATTCATCCTTGGAAATAGGCAAAAAATGGTTTTTGCTGATATTCCAAAACAAACTCAGTCAGAGAAATGTAAATGGACAAGTACATAATGAAAATTTATGTATTTCATGCTCTTTAATCAATCATTAATCAGATGCATTCATAAATGAACCACATTGTTCAACTGGTGTCACAGCACTGCAGATGCAAATTATTAACTGAGTCTTGAGTTTGGATATTTTGATTGACGTTCACACTTACAAAAATTTTTCATGGGCAACTTTATGAACCTTGGTTGTGTCAACTGGTAAAATAAACCAGAGATATTTTCCTTCAATGCAATGTGCACATGTGTGGCAACAATAAAATTCAATTGTTGCTGTTCATATTGTGACCATTTGCTGAATCATTATTTTCCTTTCATAAAAAAAATTGATCACATGTTCAGGATTAAGCTGAGTCTTTTTTTTCTGATTTAACCTGCCTTGACTCCAAAGGCCTGATGTAATGTAAATCTGCTCAGTTAATATTTCATAGCATATGCAGTTTACTGCTTCCAGAGATTAAAATGGTCAAGATACTCAAAAGCTATTTAATAAATTAACTATCAGTTTTCATGAAGAAGATAGTAGCCATAATGAAAATATTTTATCAAGTTAGGAAGTAATTGGGTGTTAGTATGCCAATGTTATTTTCTGAGTGGATCACTTCACCTTTGTGTGAACACTTAACATTAATAAAGTGAGATTGGCATAATTTGAAAACGTAAAATCTGAGATCAGATGGTGTTTGAACCATGAACTGTACTTAAATTCTGCATAATTATTCATTGTATCTTTTTTAAAGAAGAGCCTGGAGCAATTTCTTTGAATTTAATCGGACTAGTCTCGAAAATAGGAAATGCAACACCACTCTCAAACTGGTGAAATGTATTTCAAATTTTCATTTAAATTCCATACAAAATAATAATAGTTTGAGCTTGTGGAAAATACAGATCCATTTCAAATTCATATGATGCATGCTCAATAATTTATACTTTTTAAAATGAGAAAGCTCACATTATTCTAATATATACATTTTTAAAAATTAAATGTACCCAACATTGTCTGGTAACACAATAATTAGAAGTGACTAAAAAGTTTAAAGCCTAAGAGGATACTTGGGAGTTACCATCAGCACAAAGTACTCGTATTGATTTCAAGTTATGAAAAGGGACCAAACAAAGAAAATCCCACTTCATAAATTTTTAAAGACACAATATTATAAGCCATATCAACAAGAGTCACTTTTTAAAGTTTTTTTTTCTCCTGCTTCATTTCTAATTTTCTCTCCTTCTGTCAGAAAATGTTGCTAAGCCTGTAGCCAGACATAGTCCAAATTTTGTCTCAATGTCGTTACTAGTTTTAGCAATGAAGGAACTGAACAAGCACCAATGGAATTGTAAGTTAGTAATCTCGGAAGCTCCAGTTTTGATTGTAATATTTGCCTTGTACAGCTGTCCTCAGTGACTCATCAAAATTCGTTTGCCAAAGATCTGTCAAAATTCACTCTTATCAAAAGTAACCGTGCTTCTCTGCAGAAATACAGCAAAATAAATATTGTCAAGTTCACATGAATCTTTTTCTACTTCAAAGTTGTCCTCCCTCTTCAAATTATTTTGGAAATGCTTTGCAATTGATTGTGCCTTACAGCTTCTTTTTACAGTATTACGACTATCTGATCATGTTGGGTGATGAAAGGCATGACTGTTGCTGTACATATGTGAAGCATGCTTCATTAATAGTGATTTGTTTAAAACTTAAGGAGAACTGACACACTGTACCACCCAACTGCTTAACGGAAACAGATAGAAAATCGGTCAGAGAATTTCCAGGTTTATTTAGCTGTAACAACTAAAGCAATATATATTTGAGGTGAAAACAATGACATTTTCTTTTTGAAATGAATTATTAATAGCCCAAGGTCAGTCACTTGAGACCTTTTTTATAATTTCTTTTGAGCGGTCAGCATTTCCCATAGCTATGAACTGGCGAAGCACTGTAAATGAAGCAAATTGTCTGACTGAGTGCCGCACAATATATCTTCATCTTTTTTGCTCTGGGGTATTCCTTTATTGTACATTCCTCAGTTGTTGAGCTTTTGCCCTCTATGCTTGTACAGGGTATCATGTTTACAAGACAAGCAGAACAATTTCTTTCACATCATGTTTGGAGACTGCTATTGATTATTCAACCTGTTTTCATAATTGCATATTTATTAATCACTAAATCAATTGTTTTAGCTAGATCAGCTGAACAAATACCAACGTCATTGGTGCATTCTGATGGTAGGCAGAGCACAAGATTTTGCTCTTAATTCTTTTTCAAATTGGTTTTTCCCCACAGATTAAAGATTGTACTTTGAAAGGAAGTCGTCTATTAACTGCTGATTGTATGAGAGGCTTGTTTGCCCTTGGGAATTGAAGATGATGTTGCTATGGAAACTGCTGTTACTACAATCATTCATTGGCTGCCTTGCAGGTAAAATATCTCATTAATACTTTTGATCTGTACATGGCAAACTATCCATTATATTTACTGTGAATAATGCTGCTTCCTTCACTTTCTAAAATAAAGAAAAGCTGGAGTTACGTTCAATTTGATTTGTTCTTGAGCAGATTTAGTTGGAATTACCTGAAGTGTTCAAGAAATGCAGATTTATTTTATCAAGCGGTGATCTGTTAAAATACCTCCAAAATGGGCTGCTTTAAAACGTCATGTCCCAGATTGAGAGAGGATTTGTTTGATGTTATTTGAACCACATTCTAACAAATTTCCATACTTTTTTAAGCAAGTATTTGCATTAGAAAATGTTTGCAGAAATACAGCCAATTAAGGAATCTATCAAAATTATGGTATCTCTGTCTGAATATTCAAAATGTTTATCCAGATGATGTTCTCTATCTTTGAATTGTAATCTAACATTTCCAAGTCCCACTTTATTCATGGAACAATGGTAATATTTTAACACTGCAAGAATGTGCATCGTATGATGCATATATTTCTTACATATTTGGAATTTAATGTCTCATGTCACTAAATTGTCCAAGTAATGTGAGAAATTATCAACTTTTTCTTACATTTTTGAGCACACATCAAACTGTAAATGAAAACAATTATTTGTGAATAATAGGTGTATGTAGGTGATTTTATAACTGTTTAATTTACTTATGGTCATGATTTCCTTCTATGATTTAAAACAGAAATTGTATTGCTAAGACATGGAAGGCTATGGGCCAAGTGCTGGAAAATGGAATTCGAATAGTTCAGGTTTTGTTCTTGAACTGTGTGGACATGATGGGCTGAAGAGCCTTTTTCTTTGCTCTAGACCTCGATGACTCTATTACTTGAACATTAACTCTTTGTTCACTTGAAGAAACCTAATTCCTGGAGAGCAGTATCATTACCCTTTTGTAGAATCTAAGGAGTGGGTAATTTTCACAGAATCGTAAGGAAAAGCTTGCTGCAAAAACTGTTTTGAATGCATGGTATTGTTTGCTGAGCAAGTTTGTGCGAGAACAGATGTGGAATCTGCTGCTGCACAATTATGAAGTAGTTTTCCTGAGGCTAAGTAAGTTGTTCTTGAATTCCGTTTAAGATTTTCTTCAGTCAATAATGTGACAAGAATGGTATAATTGTGTTGCTGCACTGAATGCACCATAGAAAAGAAGCCTCAAACCCTTCAGTTGAAGGAAAGAGACCCTTTTCGGGTTAAAATATCTTCTTTTCACAAATGCCATGGTTTTGGGATTAAGTGAGCTGAAGCACTGAGTTATTTTCATCTGTTGCTTTTCTACATCCAATTTTGTAAAACTAACTGCATCTTCTTTCGTTGAAGTAGTAAGATACATGGAAACGACTTGTCCAACAACAAATGTGAAGTGGCCATGACTTTAGCCATAATGACACATTTGTGGGTGGATGGAAATATATTTGATTGTATTACATACATTTTTTTAAGTAATCTTCAGCAATTTTATGTCCGAATTTGTACCATGTTCCACATAGATCTTTCAGTGCACTGTCCCTTCTCCAATTCTTAACAAAGTCAAAATGTATAAATATAAAGGAGCAATTCATTTTCTGCAATCACATACTTGAAAAGATTTTGCCAAGATATCACCAGTAAAGAAATACAAATGATTGATTTTTTTTTTTTTTCTCTGCTATATGCCTTAGGTGTGCCTATGTTTGGCTGCTAGAATAGCCAATATTTGGAGTCCAGGTCTATCCAGGGCTGGATTTTCATGTTGTTCGGAATGGAGAACCTGCTTCCAGGATTCCTGATTCCATTCCCAATCCTGGCAGATTTTGTCAGTGCAGAATAAGGTTACAGGTAGCAAGCCTGCATGCAGCACAGAATAATTCCATTGCAGTGGTGGGAACTTCAAAATGATACACTGCTTTCATGGATTCAGACCAGCTTTTGCAGGATCTTAGTTGAATTCTCAACAAAAGATGACCAAAACAAGAAGAGGGAGATGCTAAGCTTTGAGGGTAAACTTGCAGGTAATATCAAGACAGAAAGCATGAGCTTCGTTAAATTCACAAAAAGAAACAGAGAAACCTCTGTTAACAAAGGCCGTTTTGAGAATGAGGCTGAAGAAATGACAAAAACTGAAAGAACTGCAGATGCTGGAAATCAGAAACTTAAACAGAAATTGCTGGAAAAGCTCAGAAGGTCTGGCAGTACCTGTTGAGAGAAAACAGAGTTAACACTTTGCATCCAGTGACCTTTCGTTAGAAGAGATAACAATGGAGAACCAGGAAATGGCAGCAGAATTGAATATCTACTTTGCATGAGTTGTTATATGAGAATAAACTATTAGGATGCAAAAGATACAAAATAATCAAGGGCAAAAAGTGAGGAAAAAAGTACAATAACTATCACACGGGGGAAAAAAAATTAGGAAGCCTTATGAAGAGAGAGATGGATCTGATGAGATACATCCTAATGTCTTAAAAGAAATAGTAGCAGAGATAGTGGATTCACTGGTCGTAATCTTCCAAGTGTCCTCAGATTCTAGCAAAGTCCCAGAGGATTGGAAAAGTGCCACTGTAAAAAGTAACAGCTTTGCTTTTAAAAAGGTAAAGAGACAAAAAAAAAATTCACCAGTTAGCTTAACATCTGTCATTGGGGAAAATGTAAGAGTCTACTTTAAAAGATGTGACAGCAGAGCATTTGAAAACACATAATATATTCAAGGAAGGATAGCATGGCTTAGTGAAGAAGAAATCATAAACAAAAACAGAAGTTGCTGGGAAAGCTCAGCAGTTCTAGCAGCTTCTGTGAAAAGAAGTCGGAGCTAACGTTTTGGATCTAGTAACCTTTTCTCAGAAGGAGAAATTGTGCCCGACAAACTTATTTCTGTTCTCTGAGGAGGTAGCCAGCCAGATAGATGAGGGAAAAGTGGCTGTGATATGTTTGAATTCCCAGAAGGCATTTGGTAAGGTACCCATTAATATGCTACCTCTAATGACGGGAGCATATGGTATTGGAGGCAGTATAATAGTATGGATAGATGATGCTTACTGAGAAAAGACAGAGAGTTGGAGTAAGGGTCCATTTTCAGGATGGCAACCTATAATGAATGGTGTGCCACAGAGATTAGTGCTGGGGCCACGATTATTTACAAAATACATCAATGAATTGGATGAGGAATGTGAATGTACTGTAGCCAGATTTGGGGATAACACAAAATAGTTGGGAAGGCTCGTGGTAACACACGGAATCTGTACAGGGATACAAGCAGTTTAAGCGATTGGGCATCAACTTGGCAGATGGAATGTAGTGTGGGAAAATGTGAGGTTATGTTCTTTGGCAGGAAGAACAGAAAAGCTGAATATTATTTAAATGGAGAAAAACTGCAGAAAGCCTCAGAACAGAGGGATTTTGGGACCTCGAGCATAAATCACAAAAAGCTAAAATCCCAAGCTCAGTGGGTAGTAGGGAAGGAAATGCGCTGTTGACCTTTATTTTAAAGAGAATTGAGTTTAAGAAAAAAAGTAGGGACGGCTTGCTAAAACTACGCAAGGCACTAGTTAGACCACAGCTGGAATATTGGCACAGTTTTGATCCCCTTATCTAAGGGCAGATAGATTGGCAGTTCATGGAACAGTCAGGGCGTTGATCCTGTATGTGGAGGAACTGTCTTATGAGGAGAGGTTGAGTAGGTTGGGCCTGTTCTCATTAGAATTTAGAAGAATGAAGGGAATCTGATTGAAATAGGCAAGATTCTCAGGGTACTCAACAACACAGTTGCAAAGAGTTTATTTCCCCTTGTGGGAGAGTCTGAAATGGAGGACATAATCTTCGAGAATGGGGTCACCCATTTAAGAGGAGGGATTTCTCCTCTGAGAGGATTGTGAATCTGTGGAGGTCTCTGGTGCAGAAGGCTGCAGAGTTCAAATTGTTAAGCATATTTAAGGCTGAGACAGACAGATTTTTAATAAGGAGAATCTAGGTTATAGGGAAAATACAGGAAAATAGAGTTGAGGATTATTGGATCAGCCACGATCTCAATCAGTGATGGATCAAACTTGATGGGCTGAATGACCTACCTCTGCTCCCAATGGGAAAGAGAATTGGAGAATCTATATAAATTCTCATCATGATGGTGACACTGGCATGTGAGCATTTGGCCGCCTCAAACAAAAGGTCAGTTTTCAATTGGAAGACCCAAGTTCAGCAGAATATTCAGTCATGCTGAATGTGCACTTGGACCTACACAGTAGTCATGGGTGCTGATGATGGATGGCAAGATGATAGGTGGACAAAGCACATTAAACTCACTCTAAGGATCCCATCTTTTCAAGGAGACATTATGGTGTCCGCAGGAGGCGTAGCAGAAAAGCACCTTGAGAGCTTCATCTCGGAATGTTCCTAAGGTGTCTGGCCCTCCATTTGCCTCGTGTCCGTGACCCCCATTGCCTTGAGCATGTCAGGGCAAGGTGTGTGAGTGTGTACCTGTGGAGTTCACTCTCAGCAGGCCAGGACCCTCTGGGCTCAAAGCCCCAAGGGTATGCCTGACAAAATCTCCAAAGTCAACAGTGTGTACCTGTTCGCGTGATTTCTTTTCCAGCTACAAATGTCAGGTATGCACTAAATTGTGCTGAAAGGCAGAGGACAAAGCAAACTGCCTGAGGACGTGTCGATGGTTCAGCTGTTCAACTGGTGGAAATAATCCACACACTTTAGGAAATATATGTTCCCTCGCGCTGTTTTGTGATAGTCTTATGGTTCCATTAACATTGGACAAAGTTGTCCAATGTGAAAGGTGTGGGAGTGTTTTTGGCCAACAAAAAGATGTGCTGTATTTCAATTGGTAATCAATGAAGTGGATAACTAGAAATTGGCTCATCCGTCAAGGGACCAAGCACCTATAACCTGGTGACTGCAGTCAAGGCAATACAGTCAAGACAATCTTTGGGCAGTGAAGGTGACAGTCAGGTCTTTGGGAGGAGCCAGGCCCTGCAATATCCAATTGGCACTCTCTTACCACCATATGACTCTGATTGGGAATATTGGTAGAATCTGTCATGTATCTACAAGCTGCAGGAGGGAAATATCTATCCTATATCTGAGGGTTCTCAAAATCACGTGTACAACATTTAAAACTGCGAGGTGGGCAATGGTCAATCGACTTGTCAAGTTACTGTTCATTGTAGAAAGCAATGGAGAGAAGAGATCAACACTTCTCAGGCCACAGCAATGGAACTGTTGTCAGAGAGAATGATCAGGCTTTGCAAGGATACAGGGAAGGCTCATTGTATTCTGAAGCACTGCAGGGATTGTGACTGTGTCACAGGAAGCACTGTTGGATATGGGATAACTCAGTGGTCTTTAGGAATGGATGGATTTATTGCAGGAGAAGCTGCATCACCTCCTCATCCCGTGGAGGACACGGCAAACTACAGTTTTCCATTTCATCCCCATCTGAGCTGTGGTAAATCTGTGGCAAAGCAGTGGGACACATTCAAGCAGGAAATAGGGAGAGTACAGAGCCAACATGTTCCAATAAAGACAAAGGTGTGACCAACAAATCCAGGGAATCCTGATCAACAAGGGATATACAGGATTGAATAAAGAGAAAAAGAGGGGTTTATGTCAGAAACCGAGGGCTCAAACAGCAAAAGTACCAGAGGAGTACAGATGTGCAATGGGAAACTTAAAAAGGAAAACAAGAGAGCTGGAAAGGGGCATAAAGGTTAATGGCAGGTAAAATGAACAGAAATCCTAAATTAATTTACAAATACATTTAAGACAAAATAATAAGGGTCACAATGGTAATTTATAAGTGAAGCCAGAAGATGTCGGTAGGGTTTTAAATGAATATTTTGTGTTGGTGTTCATGAGAGAAAGGAACAGTGATATACAGAGAGAAGTTAACATAGACAACGAGGACATTCTGCATGGTCTGACAGGTCTAAAAATAGATAAATCTTCAGGGCTGGATGAAATGTACCCCAGGCTGTTGAGTGAAGCTTAGGAGGAAATAGCAGGGGTGCTGGCAATAATTTTCAATTCCTCCCTGGCCATAGGAGAGATGTCAGAACTGGGAGACAGCCAATGTGGAATAGTTGTTTAAGAAGGGAACAAGGAAGAAGCTCGGAAGCTGCAGGCCGGTCAGTCTAACCTCAGTGGTAGGGAAACTATTGGAAGCAATTCTAAGGTTAATGAGGCAAGGATTAATCAAGAATAGTCAGCATGGTTTTATTTCAGGGAAGTTATGTCTGACCAACTTGATTTGAATGTTTTTGAAGAGGTTGTGGGATGTGGAGATGAGGGCAACGCATTTGCATAGTCTACTTGGACTTCAGCAAGGTTTTTGATACCAGTCTCCCATGCGTGACGTTAACAAAGGTAAAAGCCCATGGGATCCAAGGAAATTGGCTATTTGGATTCGAATCGAGTGAGTGGTGGGAAAGAGAGTTTTGTGATTGGAAGCTTGCTTCCACTTGGATTCCATAGGAATCAGTCTTGGAGCCCTTACTGTTTGTGGTATATTTAAACAAGTAGGACTTGAATATAGTAGGGTTGACACAAAAATTGGTTGGGTGGTAAATAGTGAGGAGGATAGCTTGAAATTAAAGGAGGATACAGACGGGTTTATCAGTTGGTCTGATCTTTGGCAAATGGACTTCAGTCCACATCAGTGTGAGGTTATGCACTCGGGGAGAATAAACAAGGCAAGGGAATGTATGATGAGTGACTCTTGGTGTGCATGTCCACTGATCCCTTAGGTTTTCAGGACAGGTGGATAAAATGGTTAAGCGGGTATGAGGGATGCTTGAGATAGCAAGAACTGCAGATGCTGGAGTCAGAGATAACACAGTGTGGAACTGGAGGAACACAATATGCCAGGCAGCATTACAGGAACAGGAAAGCTGACATTTTGGGTCGGGACCCTTCTTCAGAAAAAGGGATGCTTGCCTTGATTAGCTGAGGCATAAAGTTTAAGGGCAGGAAGATGATGCTAGAACTGTATAAAATGTTGGTTAGGCCACAGCCAAAGTAAATGTGTGCAGTTCTGGAATCCACATTATTGGAGGGAATTGATAACACAGGTGAGGGTGCAGAGGAGATTCACCAGGATGTGGCCTGTGCTGGAGGGTTTTAGTTATGAAGAGAGATTGGCTAGACTGGGCATGTTTCCCTTGGACCAGAGCACACTGAGGGGGGAACATTATTGAAATGTTTAAAATTATGAGGGGCATGGACAGAATACAAAGCAAGAAACATTTCCCATTGATGCGGGGTCAATGACCAAGGATAGATTTGAAGTAACGGACAGGGTGTTTGGCGAGGATGTGAGGAAAAACTTTTTCACCCTGAGGGTGATGGGAATCTGGAGCTCACTGCCTGTAAATGTGGCAGAGACAGAAACACTTACAACATCGAAGAAGTATTCAAGTGAATATTTGTGATGTCAATGCATAGAAGGCTATGGACCAAGTGCTGGGAAATGTTTTAGTATAGTTCCATGGTTGATTTTGACCGGCATTGACCTGTTGGGCCAAAAGGCCTTTTTCTGTGCTGTAGATCTCTAAGACCCGAATCTGCCAGCCGAGTTCTCCACCTGCCTCTGCTGTTGCCTTGTGTCTGTCTCTGGAGGCAACAGGTCTATCTCCAACCCATGCTCGCCCTCCCACAGAGAAGCAGGCTCCTCCAAGATGGATATGAGATCATGGGAGTGGGCAATTTCCAGGCTTCCGTACTCATCTCATCTCCAATTCCATTTCTTTGCCTTCACTGCTGCTCATCCTGCTTTTCAGTCGTGTAACTGGTGCACTCTCTCTCCTCAAGTTGTTTTATCTGTTACCTGCTCTCTCACCTTGTGCTGTTTTATCTGCTATTTGCAGTATCCCCCTGCAATGTTTTATCTTGTGTCCATTTTTCCTCATGCTCTTTTAGTCATAGACTTGATACTTTTAATCATAGAGGCATTTGCACTGTCTTTCTCTCACTTATTATCTGGTGTCTGCTGTTTTATTTCATTAGCTTTCTCTGTTCTGCTCTGTTTTATCTGATATCTACCGTCTCTTCTCACACTGCTTTTATCTGCTTTCTCTCGCTTTCTCTCACATGTTGTATTGTCTGTTGTATGGTCTCTCTTCTTAAGCTGTTTTGTGTGATTCTTGCCCTGACTCTTGCTGTTTTGTCTGATTCTCTCTCGCTCACACTATTATTTGGATGCAGATGCAACCTGTTACTTTTACCATCTAACGCACTATGAAGACAGCCTTTAATGACATAGTTTATATGACCAAGGCATGATCTGAATCTCTTACTTGCAGGAGCACAGAAACCCAGCATGCACATCTTCTAATAACTTCTAATAACTTATTTGCATCTGAATACCTCTCAGGGGTGCGAATTAGTGAGCTTTCAGTTTTTTATTTCATTTGCGAATGTGGGCATCACTGGCTAAGCCAGCATTTATTACCTCTCCCTAATTTCCCAGAAGGCCATTGAATCAACTGCATCGCTGAGAGTTTAGAATCACATGTAGGCCAGATTGGGTAAAGATGAGATTTCCTTCAAAAGGCGTTAGGGAACTGGATTGTTTATGATAACAATCGACCCTGGTTAGATTGTCACTGTTAAAACAAATTGTTGGTTCCAGAATTTTTGTTGAATTCGAATGCCAGCACGGAGGGTTCAAACCCATACCTTCAGAACGTTAGCTCGGGATTCTGCATTACTTATCCAGTCGCATTACTTATCCAGTCGCATTACCACTGCATAATTGCCACCTGATGAAATTGAACACCAGATAAAACAGCACGAAGAGACAGAACAGACCAGGTAAAACAGTGCCAGAAATCACTGGAATATCAGAAAACAGTGCAAGGAGAAAGAGTGGTAGCACGGACACCAGACAAAAGAGCATGTGTGAGGCGCAGACAGAGAGAGAGAACGGTCAAGATGAAACAGTCAAGGAGAGAGACAACAGGAACTGGATAAAACAGTGTGAGGAGTGAGGAAGCAGAAAATGTTGTAAAGGGGCTGGAGAGAGAGAGAGCAGGACACAAGTAAAACAGTGTGAGCCGAGAGAGGATGAACCAGATAAAACAGCACTTGACAGAGTGTGCCTCTAAATAAAACAAAGTGAAGAGAGGAGAAAAAATGTCAAAGAGAAACATCGGAGAAAAGTCATGGGTTGATTCATTATTGAGCAGCTGCTGTTTGGGGCTGAAAAACATAAATTTCTAAAATAGCACAGAGAAAGGAAGAATGGTTAGTTTAGAAGAGAACTGATTTGAAATTAAGATCAAAGCATTTCTACTTTCTACTAATCTCCAGTTTATAGTAGTGTCCCAATAGTAAGGCTAGAATAAATCACAGCAACTCAAGTTGAAGTAAATGAACTAACTTAAAAGTACAGAGTTAAGGTATGGCAGGGTTTTCAGAATGCCTATTTTGTGGCATACAGGGTGTTACAGATGGCTGTTTTGACTGAGGAGCCCATATGCAGAAGGTACCACAAGATGAACAGGCTTGACTTCTGGGTTTCAGAGATCAAGCAGTGACAGTCATTGAGGGGCATTAGTGAGTTGGAGAACTACATGGATAGCACCTGATGGAGTTGATCACACTAAGTTCGGGGGCAAGCAGGCAGATAGGGAATGGGTAACCACCACCTCAAAGGGAAATAAGCAGGTAGAGCAACAGAAAACAGATAGAAAGTAGTAATCTGAAGAGTGCTTCCCAGTGCCACATGCACATGAGTGCAGAAATAGGAAAAAAGTACAGATGAATGCATGATTGGAAATCTGGTCCAGTAGACAGGCCTTTGGGCCCCTGGGACAATGGGATTGGCTCTGCAGGAGATAGAAGGAATATGAAGAATGGCAGAAAATGACTGAAAGGTTAATCAGTGGAAAGAAATTAGACGATGAGAGGAAAATGGCTAGGTATGGAAAAATGTTGAGGGAAAATTTTTGCAATTGTTGATCCTCTCGAGAATGAGATTGAAGAGTCATGAGCAAAGTTTTCTCTATGCTTACAAAACCGGAAATTGCTGAAGAAACCCGGCAGGTTTGGCAGCATCTGTGCAGAGAAAGGAGAGTTAACGCTAGGAGTCCAGTGACTCTTCTTCAGCATCTGCAGTTCGCTTTACTCTTCCCCGTTGCTGTGTGGACCTCGGAGGTCCATGCACAGCAGCTGCTTCTGCAAGTGGAAGCTATGCAGTAGCATTGTCAGTTGGTGTGAGTGGAGTCTCCCAGCAGCTAAGAGGGAACAGCAGTTACTAGTAGGTAAGAAGGAAATGGAAGATTAAATTCATTTTTGCTTCTGTCCTCATTACAGAAGATGCCAAAAGAAATCAAGGAGTAGCTATAATTCAGGAGTTGTAAAGGAGAGAGGAACCCCATTATATATTTGACCGAGTCCAAAACTATCAGCACTCAGCTCCATTATTTGTTTCTTGTTACTCAACTAACTTTGTTTTCCAATCTACTCCATGGGCTTTAGGTTTTCTTAGCAGATTGTATAAGAGAAATAGTTGTTTCCTCAAACGAAGGAATATTCCATTAACATTGTCTATACTAAAATAATCTTTCCCTTCTGTTGAACAGCTAGTGATCACTACGTAGAAAAAACATTATCCTCCTCTTTTTCTCTCTCTCTCTCGCTCGCTCGCTCAAGACTGTTGTTCATCTCGGCAGTTTTCTCAATGTTACCTCAAAAATATCACAATTCACAGTCCATACCCAGTCTTCATAATAATTCAGATACACCAGTTCCCACTGTCTGCTCCCAGTCTCTCCTATTCTTAACAGTTGCTGTATTTTCTGCTGGCCTGACTATTTCTGTTGCTGTTCTCTGTACAATCTCTGAGTTAACAGACTCTGCAGCAGCTGGCAATGGTTTATCCAGAATTGGTACTTGGGCCCCTGTGGCTTCTTTCTTTGTAAACGTGGCTGCTGATTGGCTAGCTTTCTGATGCAGCATGTACACCATGGACAAAGCCCCCTGGTGGCTGTGAGGAAGTCATTGGAAAGGGGTTTAGATTACTGTGAAAATGTTGTGTCAGCTTCGACAGCAACATTATTAATTGGGAGCACAATCCAGCCTTTGCCGTCACTGTGCACATTGATGTGTGGTTAAGGAGACTCTGTCATAGACATGACATACCACAATTCCCATCTCTGGCACAGCTCATCAACCAACCTATCAAATGAGGGGATGGTATAACAGCCAAAGCCTGTTTGGCAACATGAGAGATACTCGGGCTGACATTTGGACTTCTGCCACAAAGTATTGTCTTGCAGACTGCCATGGAGCTGCTATGCGTTCCGAGGCATCCTGCAGATTTTCAGAACTGTTCATCAACACCCCAGACAGGCAATTTGTGCAATCCTGCACTCTTGTATTATTTGTTGAAATTTTGTTCGACAGAGTCAGTGAAAGAGTAGAACAACCTCTAATGAGCGAAATGCATTCTTCTGTTGAAAACCAGGCCCTTGATATCTAAATCCTTAAGCTCCCAGGGGGAAATCAAGTCTTTGCACCAACTTACTAACATCCTGCTGTAAAACCTCAATGGCTTGCTCCTTGAGACTGAGCATACTGTTTCATCTAATAGTGCTCCCAGATGTACGAGATTTTTTTTCTCACAGCACAATGCAGGACTAAAGGCAGACATATTTTTTTCAAAAAAGCACTAAAGACAGCCAGGATCAGCAAGTACAACCTGCAGATATTGCTCTAAAAATGACAGACATGTTGGAATTGCATTCCAGTTAAGGAGCATATACAAACATAACATTCTGCAGATGCCAGAACTTTGAAACAAAAACAGAAAATAGAAGCACACGGGGGTCTGTCAACATCTATGGAGAAAGAGAGAGAATAGGAGGGCTGAATTGTTTTGAACCCACAAAAAACAGAACATGTGGCATGTGATGTGACTGAGTTAAGTAGGAGCAAAATTTGAGATGCAGAGAGAAAATTAGCAGCGCGGTTCAGTCACACTGGGCTGCCTGTCAGGGTCCCTGGGCCTGTGTTTGTATCATATTTGCTCTCCTTTTTTGTTGGAAGCCCTCACAAAGTCAATGGTACACGAGAATCTTGCTACACCTCTTTCACATTTGTTTAAGTGTGGCATGCATTAGTTGACTTCATGCAGTTGTTGATTTTTGGAGAAGTCTTTGACACAAGAAACAAGAGCAGGAAAATAGCAGCTTGCATGGATGTTCGGAGACCAACAAGGCAGTATTTGTATTTTGGGGAGGGGTGGCGACGGAGATGGTATCATGTTACATGGACAGTGTAAGAAGGATCCAAGGGAGCACAGAGGGTGGTGTCGAGATCCTGCAGAATTGAGCATAGCAAAGACTGTCTTGGGTGTCATGGATTTCGGGGTCGGGTGGGGAGGTGGAGAGGTAATGAAGGGTTTAGCAGGGCGGATAATGATGGTGGGGGATGTCGATCCTGATAACACAATAGCGTACTAAAAGGGAGGTGCCAGAATTATCCAAATGCGTCACCATCTCAGGGTGTTGATTGTCATGAGTTCTTACCTAGCTTTGAATTCATCCACGGTATTTCACTTACCCTGCTGAGCGAGATCTTGCAGTGAAGGGTGTTGGAGGTGGGTTGTGGGTGTCAGCTGAACCTGTACGTTTAGGCACGACCCTCCGGATGCTGTGTGTCACACTAATAGTAACATGAACATTTGATAACAAGTGGAAAAAAAGCTACAGTTTTGCTTCTTCCACAAAAACCGGAAATGACCCTAATTTCCATGCAATGATCAAGCACGTCAACCATGAGGTATACCAGTACACCTCAGTCTCTAAGTTAGTCTCAACAATCATGTTGATGCACACATTAAAAGAAAGTGAAATCAGTGTTACATGAATTTGATAGAAGAGAAATTTAAATTTGAATGAAGAAATTTACACTGTACCATCTCTGTGCTCTCAATGAATCTTATGTAATAGCACTGGAATTGGGCGGGATGGTTTTAGCTGTGATGCAGAGCTTACTGTTTGCTCAGAAGGCTCTTTTGAATCCCACACTAGCTGCTGTAGTGTGGTTTGACCACTGATGAACATCTTCCTCTGCAGAAGCACACATGTCAAGCTGAATGGCACTTTATATTTTAATTGTAATTATTGGAAATGGGGAGAAAAGCCACGTCAAATGCTGGATATTTGAACTAAAAACAGAAAATGCACACTCTTTAAAATGGGCCAATTAATGCCATATAGAAGAAATACTTTAATGGCAGTTTCACTTTTATTTTAAGTCATGTTCCTTTTTAAGCAGTAAAAGAAATAGTTTTTATCATAAATTTGTGAAAGAATGTTCCCTTCTGTATTAGGCAAGGAGAGGTTCGAGAAACTACTTGTTTTTAAGATAGATGATTTTTAAAATTTCCATTCATTCATGGGGTGTGGGCATCACTGGCTAGGCCAGCATTTCTTGCTCATTGGGCAGTTAAGGGTCAACCACTGTGGGTCTGTGGGTCTGTGGTCACAGGTAAGGATGGCAGTTTCCTTCTCTAAAGGACATTAGTGATCCAGATGGGTTTTTCTGACAAACAAAACAGTTCATGGTCAATGTTAGACTCTTAATTTCAGGTTTTTGTTATATTGACTTCAAATTTCACCATCGGCCATGGTGAGGTTTGAACTTGAGTCCCCAGAACATTACCTGGCTCCCTGGATTAATAATCCAGTGATAAGGCCATCAGGCCATTGCCTCCCCAATTGTAATTCACTTTACATTCCATTTATGGATGGTTTATTTCAAGATTTTGACACCAGTCCATCCTGTTTACATTCAATCAGCAAGCTGATTTTTCAAGTAGTTCCCTTCACTTCTCCTCCAGTGTTTCCATGAACTTTTCTCAATCTCCCCTTCTTGTTTTTGTAAATCGCTTTAAACGTAAATGATTACTTCCCAGTCTTTCAGTGATCTCATACATATTCCATTTCTTTTGCACGTCTGTTTGGTTCTGTGTGGGAAGGGGACAGGAAATATTAGGGTGTGAGAAAGTGCCTGGAAGGGAAGGAGAAAGGAGAGATGATAGGAAAAGGCCTCGTGTTCTTTTTTGTTGGGGTGGGGCTGTGGGTGGGGAGAGGGAAGTGTATACCTTTTTAGCCTTTTCCTTACTCTCCTCTTCCCCACACTCTTCCCACTTCCCCATAACCCCTTATCCCCTTATCTCATCCCTCTCCGTCCTTCACCCATCCTCCTCCTTACTCTCTTCCCACTTCCCCATCATACCTTATCCCCTTCACCCCTTCCTCTTCCACCCCCTTGAAAAATAATCTCAAATGATTAATGAAATTTGCGAGTCGCTGCCTTATGCTTTCTTTTATTTCATCGAGCTGACTCTCACAAATCCAGACAGAGAGAATATTCATTTAGCACACTCGCAATTTACAGCTATAAGGTCTTTCTACTTTGGTGACTGGAGACAAATTAGTTCAATTTCTAATGGATGTTCAGAGTTGGAATAGAGTCAAGAAGATCCACTTTGTTTTATACTTTTCAAAGAATGTGAGTGTGACTAGCAAGTCAAACATTTGTTTTCCACCCCTAATTGCCTTTGAGAAGGCTGCACTGGGTCACCTTGTTGGATGCTGCAATGCATTGTCAGATGTGATACTGAACTGAAGAGAACAAGGCATTTCCAGATCTAATCCCTGGTCTTTATCAGGTTACCTTATCTTAGCCAAGGTGGCAACTGAGGAGAAATCAACCAAAGTCAGGCATTGTGTAGCATCTGCAGGAGAGGGATGACAAAATATATTGAAAAAATCTTTCATAGATTAAAGAATATTAACAATATAACACCAATATAAATTAGCTCATGAGCTATCATCATAAAAACTACCTGTTGAGCTCAGCCTGGCGTCCATACAAATTTCCTCCTGTTGTGGATGGGGGCATTCCACCTCTTTGGTCCAATTGGTTGTTGTCTTGAGCGTGAAGTAAACGTTTAAGAAGTTTATGGTATAGCTATAAACTATAGACCGGTTACACGAGGGTATCTAACAGTGCACGCTCAAGGCCTTACTTGCTTCACCACAGACTGCCTTGGACTTACCCTATGTGTCTGTGTTGGCTCATTACAATGGGTGGTACTCATCTTTCTCAACCAGATTTTATTCCTTTCGTACCTTTTAACACTTTCCATTTCATCCACCTCATTTCGGTATTTCAGAATATCTTTGCATTCCCCTTTTCCTCACGCGGTTGTCTAATTTTCTTTTGAAAGCATTTGAACTATTTGTTTCAATCATTTTCTCTGTGATATTTTACATTCTCACTACTCTTTGAGTAAAACAATTAGTTTTTCTTCCTAAGGCATTTATTTATTTATTTTTCATTTACAGTTCCTGGTTTTAACTGCACTTACAAATGAAAACATTTGAGCAATATTACCCATCCCCGACCTCATCCCAAGACCAGCCCATCTTGTCCCCGGCTCCTTCACCTGTCCGTCTTTTCGCCCATCTATCCGCTCCTCACACGTCACTGACCAACCCCATCCCCACTTCCTACCTACTAGCCTCATCCCTGCCTCCTTGACCTGTCTGTCTTCCCTCCCACCTACCCACCCCTCCCTCCCTCACTGACCAACCTCCATCCCAACTCCCTACCAACACTCCCCTTTACTGGCTCCATCCCCGCCTCCTTGACCTGTCCGCCTTCTCTCCACCTACCTGCTCCTCTATCCACCTTCTATCATCGCCTCCCCTCCTCTCTCTCTCTTTATTTCAGAGCCCCCTTTCCCTCCCCCATTTCTGAAGAAGGGTCCAGACCTGAAACGTCAGCCTTCCTGCTCCTCTGATGCTGCTTGGCCTGCTGTGTTCATCCAACTCTACACCTTGTTATCTCAGATTCTCCAGCGTCGGCAGTTCCTACTATCTCTACTCTGTCCAAGCTATTTTTTATTTAACCTATTTTGTTAATCAACCTGTTCAGACAAGTTATTGATGAACTTGATCAGGTTACCTCTAATTCTCCTTTTAATGGAAACTGTCCTCCCCATTTAATCTTTCCCAATAGCTGTCATCCCTCAGTTCTTGCACAATTCTTAAAGATCATGTTTTGAAAGAACATTAAAACCTGTGTTTATTGGGTGCCTTTCATTACCACCTGATGTCTCGAAGCAATTTACAGTAATCCAAGTAATTTTAATCTGTAATCTTTGTTGTTGTGCAGGAAATGCAATGACCAATATGCACTTAACAAACTCCCACAAACAGCATATGATCATAACCAATTGTTTTGATGTTACACAGTTTGTTTGAGGGATATAAGCATAGTCCAGGCCACTGTGGGAGGGGGTAAGTTGCCCTACTTATCTTCAGAGTAGTTCTGAAATCTTTTATGCAAAACTGAGAGGAGAGACTGGGCCTTGATTTAATGTCACATTCAAAAGGCAGTACCTCCAACAATGCAGCCATTCTTTCAGTCCTATACTTCAGGAGCGGTCTTGGCTTGACCAGGCTTATGGACACGTTCATTCCAACTTTCGAATTCTTCCTTTTTAAAAAAATAAATTCCAGCGCTTGGTGAACAATTTTAATTCTTTGCTTACTTACGATCTTGACACTGTGTTACGTGTTCCTAAATCTCAATCTTTAACGTAATGATGCACTGTTTTAGCCCTGTTCCTTGTTGACCATTATTTAGTACCTTAATTTAATCTGAGTAACTACTCTTGTTTCTACACTGAGCTGTATCATGAGCCAGTTTTCTACTGATTCTGCTGTTTTGTCTCCTGACTGCACATGCCATATTTTGTTTGTGAGCCTCTAACATGGTAGTTTATTCAGAAAAACTTCAAACCTTTGACTTCTAGTGCATTTCTTTCCATGGTTTTATCAAAGAATTTTATTAGTTTCGATTAGCGTAACTTCACCTTTTGGACTTCATGCAAACACTTTTAAAATCTATTTGGCGTCTCTAGATGCTCATCTGTCACATATTTTAGTATAGATTTCAATACTTTCCTGCTATTGACATAAACTAACTGGTTTTTAACCCCCAGGTTTATTTTCTATTTTCCCTTGTAGTATAGAGCAATAAACACTAGTTGTCTGCTGTTCTCTGGAACAATCATCAATTTAAATTGAACATTTTAACCATCGGTATTTGCTTCTCCGTTTCCTTGCGTATTCTTTGGTAAATGCCATTGAGACCTTGAGTCATGTCCTCTTTTAGTTTCGCTAGTTAGCCATTTATTTTCTTACTTTCTACCTCAATAATACTCATCCTTTGAATCTTGTCCTTCAGCGAAGTAAATTATTTTTCTTTAGATTAAATTATCTCTTGAGGTGCTTTTCATTCACATTCCTGAAGAGCCACCTTCCTGTTAGATGTCAAACTCTGTTGATTCCCCTTCCAAATATTTCGTACAGCTTTTATCTCTTTTTAATTTTCACGTTTTCTCCACATTTGCCTTTCCCAGTTCCACCCTGAATACTAAAGTGTATTTTGTGCTTCAGTAATCTTTGTCCTCTTTATGGCCCTCACAATCTTCGTCTGTTGTGACAATCATTAAGATACTGCCCTGCTCCTTTTTCTTCTGCCTTTACCCATTACATGATCTAGCAGCGGCTGTTTTTCTGATTGGATATCCCACACACTGAGTGAGAAAGGAATGTATGTGCTGTAAAAACTCAATTTCCGTTGCTCATTTAGCTACTTCTTCCAGTCAATTAATTTGGAGATACTTGCAATCTCACAAGGTCATTATTCTCTGCCTGATACTTATACTTATCTCTGAGATTTCTCTACATATTTTTTCCTTACATGACCTTCGTCTATTTGATGATATATTCGATTGCCTAATGATATGATGGAGTTGTTGTATTTTAACTGGATCCATATGTATTTTGTGTCTATTTTGCTGCTAATTACATCCTTATATTTGACTACTACTCTATTTTTAACCAATACAGTTTCTCCATCATCCTACCTTTCTTGTTTTCTTTTTGAAATGTGTTATGTCATGCAATATCTAATTGCTAATCTTGCTCTCAATATAGCCACGTTTGCAATCATTCAGATCCAATATAAGAATGATTGCCTCTAATTCATTAATTTTGGTTTAAATATTGCCTCCATTTTGGTACAAATAGTTGGCTTGTTGTTATTATTGAATAATCCTTGTTTTAACATTTAATTTGTCTTTATAGTCATTGAACTGAATTTTGTGATGACCACTGGTGGGTTTGAAAGCGAGAAGGAATATTCATTAAACAAGGCAGCCTGCTTGTCAGCTACTCACCCACGTCTAGCTGTGCCACAAGTTTTCCTGGGGCTCGGATGGCATTGAATTGTCAACCTGCAGACCATTTCAGGCTCTTATCTGGCAAATTGCTAAGAGTTTTGAGTACAGGAATTGGGATGTTATTGTTGAGGTTGTACAGGACATTTGTGAGGCCCCTTTTGGAGTAATGAGGTTTGCAAGTCCAGGCTGATTAGGTGCAGTCAATATCCTACTTGTTGGAAACCACTGAAGTCACATGGTATTTGATATGATCCGCCAGTCTCTTGGGACATATGACTTAGGTACCCATCACTGAAATTCACATTCCATCTTGTACATCCTGTTTAATGGTGAGCACTATTCATGTTACTGCTGTGTAGTACATAGTAGCATCATGAAATAGCTGTTCACCTTTCAAGGTTTTTGCTCATAACCTTGTTATACATCACCCTTCGAGGTAGCTATCTGAAGCAGCCAGGGCACTTTCTAGGGTTAAAGTATCATGACAAATGCAAAAGGAAAGGTATTGACAATGTTTTTCTCACAGGTAAATTCTGCACATTTGGTTGTAAATCATTGAATGTAGTTTTTAAGTAATTTTGGGGCAGCAGCGATGTTTCTGAAATTTGCAACTCATGAACAATGTTTCTCTGGTGCGTACTTTATATGATGATCACCAAATTAGAGGTTGTCATTTATGGTGGGATATATTTTGTGGTCTGTAGCTTAATCATTCATCAACCAGATTGGGTGGGTGGGTGGGTGGGTGGATGGGTGGCTGGCATACACACGTTGACTGCTACTTTGGCAAGGAGTCAATTTCTGGCACATTTAGGCAGATCTTTATCGCTCATTAAACAATGAAACATTAACTCCAATTACCTTTCACAAACAACTTGACTCCCTGCCAGAACCTAAAGTATAGTCCAGACTGACTGAACATTTGCAGAGAGGGAGATTAGCTAATGCCTAAACTTATCAAGTTTTTATCTGCAAAAAAAAATTACTTATGCTTCTCATTTTAACCTGAAGATGGAGATCCTCTATTATTGTTTTATCTCAATTATAAATAAAACTATACAGAATAAAATATCAGATTATATTTGTAAATATGTAACGTATTGTAATAATTGTGAACAGCTAGGATAGACTTATCGCAAGGAATTTGTGCTAACCTAATTATAATTTTGTTTTATGCAAATCATAGAATGTGTTACTTATCTATAAATAAGGATATGAATTTTCAGAAGCATTTATTTCAAAGCTGCAAAAGATGAAGTGATGAATAAGGCGTATGAAACCCAGAATAAAGTGAATGGTCTGTTTTAGTTTGGCAGAATAGTATCCCTGAAACCTCTTGTTTTTAATTTATATGTGTACGTGTATAAATAATATATGACATTATTGCTTTTAGGGGACCGCCTAATAATAAATAATAAATAATATGAATAAAGAAGGAGGAAGATTTAAGAGAAAAACATATAGAATTTTGAAGGTGAAATACATGTGCAAAAGGCATAAAACACAAATGAGCTTCTGTACACATGATATTTCTGTACAATTTAAAACGAATGTTGTGAAATCCTAATTGGACAGGACATTGATTTGGGCACAGTATAATTATTGCATTTCTCAGTATATGATATGATGACAATAATAAAAATAAAGGTGGCTTACTAGACCATAGGGCTTTTCTCTCATTAGAATTAGAGAGAGAGAGACAACAGCTGGAGGTTTAACCTGAGAATCACTAAACCTCAAAAGAAAAGAAGTTGAGAAGGAAAAGCTTTCATCTCTTCATCCAGTTATTGCTCTGTATCTCAAACCAGTCATCCAAGCTAAGCTTTCCCCCAATATAACAACAGTTGACCATTGGGAAAGCAAAATGAAGATTCACTGCAGTGATTTTGGGGATGAAAAGTTGTAGTTCCTAAGTAAGATTGAAGTGTTTGTCATTTCTCATGAGAACACAGAAGGTAAAGAAGGGATCTAATGCAGGCGCTTTGAAAATTATAATTTGTTGAGGGGTCTAATAATGGAAAGTTTTTTTTTCCAGTAGTTGACAATGATTAGCGTAATTGTATTATTTTTTAAGTAGAGGGCTAGTAGAACTCAAAATAACTTAAAACCACGCTGCGAAATATTTATTGTGGTCACGGATAAAGTGAAAGGAAATTAAAGTTGAGTGACTCATCTTAAGGAGTTACCACTGTCATGAGCTCAATATGCTAACTTCCAAAATGGTGGACCTAGTGTAGCGTGGATTTTGCAGCTGCTCATGAGATTTTAGGCTTAATTCTAGATTTACTTATAGATTTCTTACATTTATACATATCAGTAGTATAAGATTTTTAGTTTGATTCATTTTTGTTTCTTTTATGGTCAAAAACACAAAAAAACTCCAAACAACAACAAGAAACAAAGTGTTTTTTTTCAAACTGAGTTCTGTTAATGGAACTTTTAGAGAGGGCCTAAACATCGATAGCTTGGTTTTTTTCCTCAAAAACTATATACTTAGAAGGAGAGCTTTTCTACCATCACTAAAAAGACTTTTTTAAAATTGTGGAGGGGAGTTTTTTTAATCGAGTTGTCTTCATGGAATTTTTAGAAAGGACTACACATGGACAGCTGCTAGATTTTTTTTAATCGGAAGATTGAAAGCTGTCTGTTCGACCACTTGAGTCAGTTTTAAATTCGATTGTTCAGCTGAGTGTCTGATTTTATTGAAGAGTTATACATTTGGTTTTTTATTGTTTAATTTTATATGCTTAATATTCATTCTTCGGATAAGGCAAGGTGCAAGTGTAAGCTGATTGTATTTAGGCTTAATAACATTGAGGGTATTTTAAGAGACACAGAGTTAAATGGCTACTAGATTGAGAAAAGTGATTACACGGCAGGATCAGTCAGATAGCGGGGTGACTGTCAGCAAAGGTAAAAAGGTAGTTTAGAAGTGTCCTGTGTCTGTTCCTATCTCAAACAGACACTCAGCTTTGGAACTGTTGAAAAGGATAGTCTCAAGGGACAATAGAAGAGGCAGTCAGATCTTGTGCACTCTAAATCCTATGTTAAGTGTGGTTTGACAAAATTTAAAAGAATAATTGTTATTGGGTACTCTCCTTTCAAGGTCACTGACAGGAGATTCTGTGGCAGTGAACGTGAATCTACGATAGCATGTTGGTTTCCTGGTGTCAGGATTAAGGATGCTTCAAAACGTTTGAAGCACATTATTAAAGGGGAGAGTGAGGAACTGGAAGTTATTACATACATTGGTAGGAATGAAATAGTTAAGGAAAAAGATTTAAGGCTTTACATAGTTAATATAAGAGGCTAGGTAGAAGTTTAAAAGACAGAACCTCAAAAGTAGTAATCTCTGGTTTGCTCCCAGTGCCAAGCTGGAAGGAGGGAAAGAATAAAAGGATAACGGAGATAAATCAATCGAAGAGGTGGTGTAATGTTCAGGGATTCAAGTTCTTGGATCATTTGGATCTCCTCTGGGGCAGTAAAGACCTGTTCAAAAAGGATGAGTTTCACTTGAACTGGAAAGGGGCCAATATCCTTGTGGGGAGATTTGCTAGTTCTATTAAAGGAGACGGTAAACTATGAGAGAGATGGAGTGAAGGGATCTGAAGTAGCAGAGTAAATAGAAAGATGAGGGTGGTTTTGAATCTGAAAATAATAATTTAATTAGAAAAGACAGACAAGAGCAAGTTAGAATAAAGTAACGATAAAGAATTAAACTGCATCTGTTTCAGTACAAGGGAGTCTTAGAGGTAAGGCAGATGAACTCAGGACATGTTTGGAAACATGGGATTGGGACATCATAGTTATTACAAAAACGTGGCTGAGGGATGGACAGGTCTGGCAGCTCAATGTTTTGGGTTTCAGGTTCTATAGCAAGGATAGAAAGAGAGGCAAATGAGGAGGGGGTGTGGCATTTTTGATTAAGGAAAACATTACTACTGTAACTAGTGAAGATACTTATGAAAAATCACAATAGGTTGAATATATGTGGGTTGAAATTAGAAATAAAAAAGGAACGGTCACCTTGATGTGATTGCACTATATACCCCCTTGTGGTGAGAGAGAAATTGAGGAGCAAATATGTAGTGAGGTCTCAGATATATGTAAGAATAATAAGGTTGTCAAAGGTGATTATAATTTTCCAAACATTGATTGGGACAACTACAGTGTAAAACATTTGGTGAATAATTTAAGTGTGTTCAGGAAAATTTTCTTGATCAATATATAAATATTCCCACTAGAGAAGGAGCAAGACTTGACCTTCACTGGGGTAATAAGACAGCACAAGTGATTGAAGCGATAGTAGGGGAACACTTTTGGTTCAGTGATCATAATTCTGTTTGTTTCGAAATCGTATGGAAAAGGAGAAGCCTTCCATAAAAGTACAAGTTCTCAATTGGAGTAAGGCAAATTTTAATCGATTGAGAAAAGAAAGTTGATGGGAGTAGACTGTTTGCAGGTAAAGGGGCGTTTGTTAAACGGGTGGCTTTCAAAAGTGTGATAACTAGAGTTCAGAGTCATTATGTTCCTGTTAGAGTGAAAGGTAAGGCTGGTACGATTAGAGAAAAATGGATAAATAAAGGTAAATATTGAGGTTCCAGTCAAGAATAAAAAGAATCATACATTAGGTACAGACAACTGGGTTCAAATGAACCTCTTGAAGACTATAACGAATGTAGTCAGGAGATCCAGAAAGCCAACAGACGGGAGAAACATTCAATGAATATATCGTGTCAGCTTTTACTGTGGAGAAACATGGAGGCTGGAGAACTCTAGGAAATAAATATTAATGTTTTGAACACAGTTCACATTACAGAAGAAGTGTTGGAGGTCTTAGAAAATATAAAAGTGGATAAATGTCTGAGACCTGATCTAGTGTATCCCAGGACATTGTGGTAAGTTAGGGAGGAAATTGTGAGGCCCCTTGCAGAAATATTTGTTTCATCTATAACCACGGGTGAGGTGCCAGAGGACTGGAGAATGATTGTCTCTTTGTTTAAGAAGGGATGTAAGGAGAAGCCTGGGAATTGTAGACCTGTGAGTCTGACTTCGATGGTGGGTAAATTGTTCGAGGTGATTCTGAAAGTAGAATTTATATGCATTTGGAGAGACAAGGAATGATCAGGAATTGTCAACATGGTTTTGTGCAAGGGAAATAATGTCTCACAAACATGACTGAGTTTTTGGAGGAAGCAACTAAGAAGATTGATGAGGGCAAGAAGTAGACGTTGTTTACATGGATGTTGGTAAAGCCTTTGACAAGGTTCTGTGGGGTGGACCAATTGGTAAAGTTAGATCACATGGGATTCAGTGTGAACTTCCCAATGGGATCCAAAATTGGCTTACAGCAAGAGATGGAGTGGTGGTGAAGGATTGTTTTTCTTCCTGGAGGACTGTGACCAGTGGTTTTATGCAGGGATTGCTGCTGGGTCCACTTTTATTTGTCCTCTATATTCTCATCTAAATCATTTATATAATAGACATGGTTAGTAAGTTTGCAGATGACACCAAAATTGATGGTACAGTGGACAGTGAAGAAGCTTATCTAAGATTACAAAGAGATCTTGATCAATTGGGTCAATGAACTGAGGAGTGACAGATGGAGTTTAATTTGCTAAATATGAGGTATTGCATTTTGGTAAAACAAATAAGGGCAGGACTTATACAATTAAAACTAGGGCCATGGGTAGTGTTGCAGCAGAGAGACCGACAGGTTCAGGTACATAATTCTTTGAAGTTTTCATCACATGTCGACAGGGTGGTTAAGCAGGCACGTAGCACGTTTGCCTTCATTGTTCAGACGTTATGTTGAGGTTGTACAGGAGACTGGTGAGATTTCTTCTGGAGTGCTGTGTCGGATTCTGGTCACCTTGTTATAAGAAGGATATTATTAAGCTGGAGAGAGTTCAGAAGAGATTAACCAGAATGTTGCTGGGAATGGAGGGTTTGAGTTATAAGGAGAGGCTGGAAAGGTTGGGACTTTTTCCACTGGAACGAAGAAGGATGAGAGGTGACCTTTACAGAGGTTTATAAAATAATGAGGGTTGTAGATAAAGTAAACAGCAGGTGTCTTTCCCCTAGGGTGGAGGATTTCAAGACTAGGGTGTATATTTTTTAGGTGAGAGGAGAAAAATTATAAACAAAAAACATGAGTGGCAATTTTTCTACACAGTGGTTTGTATGTGGAATGAACTTCCAGAGGAAGTGGTGGATGCAGGTACAGATACAACATTTAAAAGACATTTTGGATAAGTACATGAATAAGATATATTTGGTGCAATATGGGCCAATCGCAGGCAGGTGGGACTAGTTTAGTTTGGGATTATGGTCGGTATGGATTGGTTGGACCAAAGGGTCTGTTTCCATGCTGTATGACTCTGACTCTGTGCTGAATAGCTTCCTTCTGGATTTGAATATGTGATTCTTTGTTATTTTCAAATTAGAATTTTAGTGTATATAAAGTGCTAAGAACAATACTGCTGTTCTTGCGTTGACTGCTGGGATGGGAGGCTGTGTGATGGAATAAAGTATTTCACTTTGAAATAGTTTGATGAACCTCTGCAGGGGAGGGAATTGAACACATTCAAAGAATGGCAGTCTCATCACTTCTGACTTCTATTGCACATGAATGAACATTGATAGTGAATAGAAAAAGTCATGTGTCAAAGTCATTTTCTTTTCCACTAGCCATTTCTTCCAATATTTTCATGGGTGACATTGTTATACTCTGAGAAGAAGAGAAAAATTACTGGGGCAAAAAATTTGAACTCTGATGTGAATCTGACTTTTAGCTAATCAATTAAATAGTTCATAGCTACCTGCATAAGTTTCTGACAATAATAACTGAACTGGGGTTAAAGTATTATCCCTGCTGAAATATATCTGTTTCTCTTCATGAGCTGTTTTGAATGTACTTGCTAAATACAATTCAATCCTTGTTAATTGGATAATTGAACTTGAAGTTCATTTCTTATATGCTGAAATAAGCACAGATAGTAAAGAATCTTATTGAAAAATGAACTCGTTTCAACTTATATTTTGTTGTGTACAGTTGATGTATTTGAACATTCATAACATTTTGGCTCCTGGGCTACCACAAATTTAATTATTTTCAATAATATTTTTCCGATATTAAAAGCCAGAACATTTCATTTTTTTTTATCCCAAGTGCTTCTTGTGCGCAATAGTGTATATTTTCCTTTGTTCATCATGATTGTGAGTAAACAGGCATTTGTTCTCGCACCAATATTTTCACAAATGAAGTACATTGTGTTCCCGAGGGTTTTAATTTTCTCTGAGAACATAGTGCATTGAGTGAAATTGTATTCCCTTCCCTCTTTTTAAGTGCACTTGAAGTCATGCACACGTGTTAATTGTGTGATCTTGAAATTCAAGTGCACTGCATTGAACACACGAGCAAGCGAGCAAAAACAAAATTTCACAGACCGCTGAGTCAACTGCTAATTCCATAACCGACCTATAAACACAATGAATTATGTGCCAGACCAGCTGTTAAATGCATCATTTTGACTTTGCAGTCAAGGCTAATCAGGATGCAAAGGACCCTGAGTGCTGAATGGAGGGGGAAACCATCCCAGACTCAGAGGTCAGTGACAAAGTTATGTTACTTGCTGCTGACCTTGAAAAAAGACGGACTGGCATTTATGTAGAGCTTTTGATGACCATCCTACATGATGAAGTGCTTTGTAGCCAATCAAGCACCTTTTGAAGTGTCGTGGCTGTTGGATTGTACAATACCCACAAAGATTTGCTGGTCTCTAGAGCATTAATTTCCTCTATTCGGATGTGACTCTGAATCTGGCGCCATCAATAGGGGTTCGGTAACGTCAGACAAAAGTGTGGTCATCAGGCAGATTGAATTGACAATCGAGATGAAGAAGTCTCAGACAACAAAGCAGGAAATATCATCCACATTTTAATCATTTCAAAGGAGGGAGTACGAATGATGAAACATACGTAAAGGATTAATGTAAAAGCTAAGATATCCAACAAAATAAAAATATTTTAAAGAAAGGGAGTTTTTAAAATGTTGCTCTGAGTGAATGTAATCCATTCTGAAATGATTAACTTTTCAAAGCAGTATTGGATGTTCAGCAATAACATAGTCAGAAGTCATGTGACACCAGGTTATAGTCCAATAGGTTTATTTGAAATCACGAGCTTTCAAGAGTTTAAGAGTGAATGCTTTTTACAGCAAGAATAGTGCATAAAGTATTAAATCTCACATTAGTTCACTGTTTTACCCATGCCCGCGAATACTGCAATATGGACCTGTGGCAGTGCAGTGTATCACTCTCAGCAACTTCTTGATTTTTTAAAATTTGATTGTGCCTCTTTGACAAAGGCCAGCATTTACTGCCCAAAACCATCACGTGTTTAATTGCATGTGTGTGAATATCAAGATTTCCGGTCAGTTTTACAGCATACCGTGAGCGCTAACCACTTTGCTATTTTGCAATGGCTGATTTAAGGCAATTTATCTCTATTTAGCAACGAAACATGACAAATATACGAGAAGTCTGGGCATTTTCAGCAAACAATCTGCACTTGGAAGTGTGTACATAAAAAAAAGTTATGTCTTATGGTGTCAGGTGCCAATGCTGATTGCTAGGATCACTATCAATTAGCCAGGCCACGATGAAACCAGGACAACCATTTAGCAGAGTTTCAGAGACCTTGCAGCAGTCTCCTAGTCTCAAGTGCATGGTTCTCAATTTGCCATAAGCCCTTGTGTTAGGTAAGTTATGAAGGAAGCACCCCAAAACATTAGGACCTCATGTTTGGAAAGGATGAGCTATTTGTAACACTTCAGCAAGATTATTTCAATTTGTAATATGTAGAGGAATATGGTCAGCCAAACGACAGGCATAACCACTCTCCTAGATACCTTTCTGGAATCTTGCATGTGATCTTTTATTCGGGTAATGCTTCATGTTTATCCCGGGAAAAAAGACATGAGTAGTAAGACCCAGCGTGATGAGATGGCAGAGTGACGTTTCAGGGTAATTTACCGAACTGATCACTGGACAGGTGACAAATTCCATGATGAGCAGGAAATCCGTTGTGTTTGGCACTCAGGTAGTCAGAGGGAAGGAATTACATTTGTCATATTGTGGTCAAGTGACCACAGACCCAAAAGTGGACATTCTAAATTGACCCACAGCCAGAGAAATCAGGCCTGACAGAATATTGGCTAAACTAAACAGCACCCAGCAGCTATGCATCACAGAAGAGTGGAAACCAAGTCCAAAGAGTTTACAAGGCTAGAAGGGCAACCAGGTACAACTGGCCCAAGGATTGATTATCGGAGAAGTGCCAGTCAGGTGTCCTGGCATCTTGATGGCCTGAGTATTTGCACTTTACACCTCCCAGCATGGCAACAGTGAAGGGTGTTGGTGTGACTCCATTGGATGATTTGAACCCAGCTCATGACCCCATTGGCCAAAGATGGTAGAACAGTCTGGAAGGTCTGGGGTGAAGGTGAATAAGAACACACACCTTGACCCCACCCCCTCGGTGAAGGCTCAGTGAAGACTCGGCAAAGATTCAACCTGGCCCAGGAATGGAGCTCCGAACACCTCGGGGGTGTGGTGGGGGGGATGTGTTTGGGAGGAGGGTGAAAAGAGAGAGACAGAGAGAGAGAGAATCTGCTCCAATTCCCGTCAGATGAAACTTCATTGAAGAGAGTGAGCTCTGCACTGGAGAGGAAGGAATTTCCAATGGCCCAGCTGAAACATGTGGATCATTGAGTACGATCCTTTCTCAGATGGCTCGAGTGAGATGGAGAGTAAATATTATGGGAATTTGGGAAAGGCTTGTATGGTGTTTTTAATCAGGAGTGTTTTGTACTTAAAATCTGAGCTGAACTGCAAAATGAGTTCTGTGACACTTTGTCCACCTCACTAACGAGCGCTGTCAAAGCATTTTTAATACATCAACTGGGGTCAAACTGTCCAAAGCGGTGTTAAATATATACACGTATTGTTGGATTAATATAAAGGATTTAGAATAATAAAAGGAACAGTTAGCATTTCGATTGTAAAGCAGGGAAGGGCTTCTGAACCAGGGCTCAGGGCTCATCCACACCCGGCACTTGTCTTGTCTTTTTTGTTTCTTTTCTCTTGCTGTCCAAGCTCAGGACAAGAGGTACACCAGTACACACCTTGAGTAGGCCCAGCACAGAATTCATTGTGGCGCGTGGGCCCAGAGCGGACCCTATAGTGGCAGCAAATGAGCCCTTACTTACTTTATGGTGCGACTACAGGACCCAGGATCAGAATCGGCAGCTGCTGCATCAGTGGAGGTGACATCAGCGAGGTAGGCCCAGAGGCAAAAGATGGAGCCTGAGGATCGGCAACTTCGTCGGTCGTTGGGTCCAGCACTGGCAGTGGCGAAGCGATGTGGAAGGGCATCACAGCGACGGTGACGAGTTGGGCCCAGCGATGAGAGATGCGACTCTGACATTGGTGGGTCTGGCATAGGTGGTGGCGACGCGGTGGTGGAGGAGAATTGGCCCAGCAGCCAAAGACGACATCTGTAGAGTGACGATGTCAACGTTGGTTGGGTCCAGCGTAGACAGCAGTGAAGTGGTGGCGTCATTAATGATGTGGTTCAAGACTGGCGGACTCTCTTTAAGCTGGATCTATTTCTTTTATTCTAAAACTATTGAAAATGGTGGCAGATTATGGTGATAGTGGAAATGCTTTTCATTGTACTTTACTGTTTTTCTCACTGTAAAATAGATGTGACAATAAAAATCATTCATCACTTTGAGAATAGATTCATGCTACGATTTGGAGAAAAAGCATTGTCTCTTGTGGCCGAAAAAGCCACACAAGTTGAGTTAAAATTTATGGAAAGGGTTAATTTCTGTCTTGTTTCCTTGGTGCCTCTGTTGCTTGTTGCAGCAGGTTCATGTTCTTCCTTACTATCTTCCTTTGCTTAATTTCATCTCTTTAATAAGCAGACACAAGCCTCTTCCAATGACAGTGTCATATGGTATGCTGTTGTAATTTTGCCAACTCTCTCTGGCTGAGACTAATGTGCACAATCATAATGATGCAGACATTTTTGATGCTCTGTTTTGTCAAATGATTTGCTGTTTTTCGTGTGTATTATTTCCTGGGATATTAATATTGAATGTAATGATTTATTGGTGGGTCATTTGCCACTTAATAGTCAAAAAATCTTGCAGCTTTCTGAATAACAAGAAAGCATGCAACTTGATAGAAGTTTATGAAATTATGAGATGCATAGATAGGCTTGACAGTCAGAACCTTTTTCCCAGAGTTGAAATCCCTAATACTACAGGGCATGCATTTATGGTGAGAGGGGCAAAGTTCAACGGAGGTGAGAGGGGCAAGCTTTCTCCACAGAGAGTGGTAGGAGTCTGGAACGTGCTGCCAAGGGTGATGGCAGAGGCAGATATGATAGGGGTGTTTAAGGGACTTTTAGATAAGCATATGACCAAGCAAGAAATGAAGGGATATGGACTACAGGCAGGCAAGCAGAAAGTATTAGTTTAATTTGGCATCATGTTTGACACACCATCATGGGCCAAAGAACCTGTTTCTTTGCTGTACAGTTGTCTGTTCCATGGAAAATGGCAACCTAAGTGCAACAGGAAATTTATTTGAGAAATGCATTGAAACTGGAAAACAGATGATGCAGGTGGTTGTTACATTTGATACATGCTAACCCATGGTGTAAAAGATCACATCACTTCAACGATGCAGTTCTGAGAGGAAACTGGTTGATCCAGTGTCTCTTATTGATGAGATGGAAATGTGGTGTATTCTTTCCAAAATGTTGGTATGAATGTATGTCTGCATTTCTGGCTGTAAAAACAGAAACAAGTCTTAGAATGTATTTGTATTAGACCATAAGGTATAGGAGCAGGTGTAGGCCATTCACCCCATGAAGTTTGCTCCACCTTCAGTGAGATCACTGCTGATTTTGATAATCCTCAAATCCACTGTCCCACCTTTTCCCGTATCACTCTTGATTCCTTGACTGATCAAGAATTTGTTTGTTTCAACCTTCAGTATACTTAATGTGATGGAGAATTCTGCAGATACACTACAATCTGAGAGAAGAAATTCCTCTTCATCTCTGGGTGACCCCTTTCTCTGAGATTATACCCTGATAAGTCCCCAATGAATCTTCTATGGTTCAATCAGGTTGCATCTCATTTTTCTGAACCTCAATGAGTGCAGGCCCAACCTACTGAACCTCACCTCATGAGACAGTTCATTCTTCCCTGGGATCAACATAATGAACCTTGTTTAGATTGCCTCCAATGCCAGTCTATCTTAGCTGAGATAGGGGGACCAAAACTGTCTGTCAAAACTTTGTCAAGGCATAGCATTCTAACTGATTTTCATCCAAAGATAGATTCATAGAGTCATGCAAAGCAGAAAAGGCCCTTCGGCCCATCAGGTCTGCACCGACATAACTACCACTAAAAGTGTGCTCACCCCAATTTCCTGCACTTGTTCCATATCCTTAAATGTTATGATATTTGAAGTTCTCATCCAAAAATTTAAGAGTTTGAGTTTTCCAGCCTCCAGTACCTTCCCAGACAGTGCCTTCCAGATTCCCATCACCCTCCGAGTGAAAAAGGGATTTCCCAAATCTCCCGAATCTCCTGCCCCTTGCCGTAAAACTATACCCTCCCATGATTGACCCTTCAACCAAGGGGCACAGCTGCTCTGTATCCACTCTGTCCCTACCCCTGGCAATCTTATACGCCTCAATCATGTTCCCTCCCACTCCCACCCTCTTCCCCCAACCGCCTCAGTCTTCTTTGCTCTAAAGAAAATAATCCAAGCCGATCTGGTCTCTCTTATGGTTTAATTTCTCCATCCCAGGCAGCATCCTGGTAAGCCTAAACAAAAATCAAAAGAACTACAGATGCTGTCGGAAACAAAAACAGAAGTTGCTGGAAAAGCTCAGCAGACCTGGCAGCATATGTGAAGAGAAATCAAAGTTAACGTTTTGGGTTGAGTTACCCTTCTTCAGAACAAACCTGAAATGTTAACTCTGATTTCTCTCCACAGATGCTGCCAGACCTGCCGAGCTTTTCCAGCAATTTGTTTTTGATCCTGGTGAAACTCCTCTGTACTCTTTCTAGTGCTGTCATATTCTTACTGCAGTGAGATGACCAGATCTGCACACAGTACTCCAGCTGTGGTCTAACCAATGCTCTGTACAACTCCAACATGACCTCCCTGCTCTATACTCTATGCCATGACTGACGAAAGCAAGTGTCCCATATGCCACCTTAACTATCCTATTCACTTGTTCTGCCATCTTCAGGGATCTGCGAATAATCACCCCATGATCCCTCTGTTCCTTTAACCTACGCACTGTCCTGCCATTCATTAAATACTCCATCATCTTTTTGTTTCTTCCAAAATGCATCACCTCGCACTTATCGGGGTTCAATACCATCTGCCACTGGTCTGACCTTCTGACCAAGCCATATATATTTTCCTGTAATGTACAAATATCTTTGCTATTAACCGCTCTCCCAATTTTGATGTCATCTGCAAATTTGCTTAACGTTCCCATCCCATTTTCATCTGCATCATTTATGTATACAACAAACAACAAGGGTCCCAGTACTGATCCTTGTGGTACGCTGCTAGACTCTAGCCTCCAGTCACTCTCACAGCCTTCTCCTACTACTCTTTGTGTCCTATTACGAAGCCAGCTTCTGATCCATCTCGACAAGTTTCCCTTAATTCTTTGTGCTTTAACCTTCTCAATCAGTCTCCCACGTGGGACCTTGTCAAAAGCGGTGCTAAAATCCAGATAAGCCAACTGAACTTCCCTCATCCACACACTTGATCACATTTACAAAAAAATTCCAACAAATTTGTTCAGTATGACCTCCCTCCGACAAAACCATGCTGACGATGCATAATTAACTCATGCCGTTCCAAGCGGGTATTAATTTGCTCCTTCAGAATTTTCTCCACTAATTTCCCTACCACTGATATGAATCTCACCAATCTGTAATTTCCTGGTTCATCTCTACCACACTTGTTGAAAAGTGGAGCCACATTTGCCATCCTCCACCCTACATCATGAACAGTGATGACACTTGCAGCTTCTGTTCACCTTCATTCAACTCATTATCTTTGAACTGTCAAGGAGAATTTAATAACAAGCTTACCGTTGTTTATTTGAATAAATTATCACTCGGTCCTCTGACCACATCAACTCTAGTTGTGAAAATGAATGCAACCTGTGATTCGAGTAAACAGTCAGTAAAGTTGCACTTTCCCTGGTAATTGCTGCAGTATCATAATGTACAATACACCAGTTAATAGTCAGGAGTATTTTTAGGAACTTAGACTTTGTTCGAAATTTGTCCATCAATACCCGTGAAATTACGCCACCTTTACGCACAACTCATGTGAGTGCTAGCTCCAGATTCTCAGAGCAACTTAAAACACTAAAACTGTGAAATTCACAGAGCTGCTGATGCTGGTCCTATGGTAGCATTGAAGACCTAAAATGATATAGACCACTCTGTCAGACGCGTCTCATGCAGACTGCATGACACTAACTGCTGGAAGGGTGTTCGTGTGGGTGAGCCATGTGTGCAGTTGTTGTCAGGAATGATCAGATTGTGAACGAGTCATTCGGGCTGATTTGATTCCTCTCTTTCAAAATTGGGATCATTTGTGTCCAATGAAATAGCTCGCCAGCTGCGAAAAGCTCAATGTACAACTCCCCTCATCATTAGTGTCATTCAAAGGGCAAATCTTCATCTTGGAGGTACTTTCAATTTATCCTGCTGTGGAGAGATTTATGGAAATTCGGTGCCTTGTTTTCAGCAGGCCATATTTGAGCCACTGCATTCAAACAGGAAAGAAAGAAGATTTGGTCACCCAGGTCTGTTAGAGATAAGGGAACTGTGATGGCAGTGCTTGTGACCTGCAACATGACTGAGCAATGGTGCAGATGCTATAGTAGGAGAACTCTCTGAAGTGGGAGGAGGTAGAAGGTTCTCAACAGAAAGTATTACTCATCACCTGTTTTGAAAAAATACTTCTCATACACGCACTTTTATAGAAACAATGACTCAGGCTTCATAAGGGGGTAGAATCATAGAATCCCTACAGTGCAGAAAGAGGCCATTTGGTCCATCTGGTCTGCACTGACTTTCCGAATAACATCCTACCCAGACCCAACCCCCTTCCTGAATGCTTTAACACCTCATTTCCCATGGCTAACCCACCCACCCTGCACTTGGCTGGTCACTACAGGGCAATTTAGCATGACCAAGCCACCGAACCTATACATCTTTAGACCGTGGGAGGAAACCAGAGCACCTGGTGGAAACCCACGCAGACAGTCACCCAAGGCTGGAATTGAACCCAGATCCCTAGAACTGTGAGGTGTCGCTGAGTCTCTGTATCATTGAACTTTACACCATCCTTCAATAGGGTCTGTAACCTCACATAAAGATGGCACTGTCACTGCTCGCAAATGACACAATTGCAATAATTCCAAACGGCAGTGGTTGATGTGACCATCAATTTTTGCATTCGGAGGTGATGGAGAACATGTGTGCAAAGAGAGGCAATTGGTTTTTTTTCCAGCAAAGACTGAGGGGGCATGTAACATCTGTACAATATTGGGATTTCAGATAATGCAAGGAGCTACTGACGATATCAATGTGCAAGAATCTTTGCAAGCATCTCCATGCCACCAGGGAGAAGTGCTGGAAAGACCACGGTTCACATTCTGTTATGACTAGTTGGTATGCAACTATGGACTGACCAACACTCAGTCAATGCTCGATATCTTTACAACAGCTATGATGCCTTCATCCTGAAGAAGTTTCTCATTCTTACTGCCTTTGAGCCTCCAGACAGAATCAGAGGGTGACTGTTCAGACACAAAGAGTACCCACTTGGCATCTGGCTCATGACCATCCCCTTACCCTCAGAAACTACCTGAATGGGCGAGGCCTGAAGCCAATTGCAACATCATGGAGTAAACCATCCAGTGCTCTGTCAACAAGTTCATTGTGGCCTGCTGTGTCTTCAAAAAATTTTTCATCCTGTCAATGCAGGCATTAACACCAGACATCCGGAGGCCTGGTCCACATCAGAAGTGGCAGGAAAGATACTTCCAGAACCTTTGCAGTCCAGAAAGGCTGTGTGACTGGGGACACTTAGTGTCAAGTACATTGCTGTGGGTTCAGTCACACAGGCCAATCTGGGTGAGGATGGCCAATTTCATTCCCTAAATAACATTAGTTAATTCCATAGGACTTTATGACAACTGACAGTGGATACGTGATCACTGTGAGGCAAGCTTTGTATTTTTTTTAAATTGAAACCAAATTTCAACATCAACCATGGTGGGATTTGAATCTGCTTTCCCAAAATACAAGCTGTGGCTTCTAGATTAGCAATCAAGTGGCATTATGTCTCAGACAACGCCTCTCCACTTCTCTGCATTCCAGGGCCATGCAATTCGTCATCTTAGCATTCAGCTGTAACATCTCATCATCACGCCCTTTTGCTCAAGACTCAACATAATAAACATTAACGATTCACCCTTGTGCAGTCCCTTCCTGCCTTTCTGCTCCAATGTAGTGTCATCCCAGTAACTGCAACGAGACCAGTGGATAGCTGCTGTCTTTTACTGGGGAAGACCGGGGGTGAATTTGCAAGATGATCCAAACTGCTGTGAGTGTTGATGGTTTTGGTTACATGCCCTAACTAGCAGCACTCTGAAGTGGCTGGTTTAAAGGCAGCAGCAAGAACATAGGTGAGAAGGGGCTGTGGTGAGAGCATAAATGCTGTCATCCTAATAATCTGTTAGTGAACAAAGTGCCAAACAGGCAAGGGATATTGCAAGCCCCTTTGAAAATCAAGTGCAGAACAAGGATTACAGTAGTCTGTGCTTGCACTAGGAAGGTATGCATATTCTAATCCCAGTCTGAGCTTCCATTGCAACACTGAGACATCAGGTGTCTTCCACTTGTGTTGCAATGGAAGTGGAACAATTGTATACTAAGAAGCTGACCACCAATTCGATGCTGGGTAGGATGGCTCCAGGTTCTAAACAGTGCCTTGACCACAGCGGGGTTAAAACCCTCATTGGTCTTTGACAATGACTGGAAAGTCTGTTATTTTGTACATCCTCATCAGTATCCTCCTGTATGCTGCCCTATCAGGTTCCTAATTACAACCTACTCCTGCTCCCTCTCCACACTCTCACCAAAGGGAACTTGTGTGTGTATCCATGCCTCTGGTGAACTGGAATACAAGCTATTTTTTTTCCCTCCACCGGGCTGAAACTCACTCATGCCCTGTGTTCACCATACACAAGCCTCACATGTTCGCATAGTGCCTGCATGAATTAAATCAAGTGATGATTATTCTTCATCAGTAGTGTGATGTTATTCGCAGTGTTCTTCCTGAGAATGACCTGGGGCAGCACTTGGGTATCTGAAAGAAGAAAACCAGAAGGGCCGAGCGAAGTGTTGTAGGATGGGGAGCAAGATGTCCATGCTTATAATTTCTGCAGTTTGCCTGTTATTGCTGATAGCAGGATTTAGGAAGATTTTAGAAGGGGCATCAGCCTTCCAATGATTGGAGTGCTCTGGCAACTAAGTGCAGCATGATAATGCAGAGGCGTGCTTTAAGTGGATCAAGAATGTGCCATGACGGTGCGGCGAGACTATCATGTCAGAAGACATGGGGTATAAATGGCTGCTGCCCTGGGAAAGTTCCCAGAGGTGACTTTGCTGGTGTCAGTAATGGAGGTTAGACGAGTAAGAGTGCATTGGACTCGCCAGTTACCATGACTTTCATGTCATGTGCTTTTACCACCTAGTTTCTATCCACTGGATGGCAGAAGAGAAGAGTGCATATCACTAAGGCATGATTAAATAACAATGAGGATGAAATGAGCAATAGTCTCAATTGAAAGGACTTGGGCTACTCACTAGCGAGAATCTCATTCGAATGTCTGGAACTTAATTGGAAAATGTAATTTGTTTCTCCCAATGTGGAGAAACATCTTGTTTGACTTTTCATAATATTCCCCCAAAGTTCTTGACAATTGTACATGTTGTTCAGGGCCTTGGAAGATTCCAGCCTTTGTTTCCAATTTGAAGGCAATTATAGCAGATTGCTTTACAAAGGAAATGCTGATTTTTAAAGGTGGAAGCTAGCTGGATTAGGTGCGAGCCTTAGATGCTGGTAGACACTTGTTGAATAAAATTTAACCAGCCTGCAGCTCAGATCCTATTCTGTTGAATGCTACAAACATGAAACGAGGTGGGCAGCATCAAGTTTGCAAGCTGCTTCCCCTCAGTGCTATTAAGCATTTACAAATTATGAACTGTGATCCCTGCAGAGATTTCATGTTGGTTTGTGTCATGATTGCATCTTTACTGTTCAGTTGACTTCAACAATAATGCTGCAGAAAGACAATGACTGCAGACAAAATATTTCCTAGTTTGTATCAAGAAAAAATGGGAAAAATAGTGATTAATGCTGTTGATGTTGCAAATCTTTTAGAGTTATTGAACTCCCTCATTGGTCAAGATTCAGAAGGACATCTTTTTCTTTATAATGTTAACTTTGCTATCACCGAAAGTGGATGCATCTTGGCTAAATTCAGAAAGGTGCCTGATTTTCAGTCAAAATATTCCAATCAATAGAAATGTTTTTACTTGAAACTACTTAAACATCGCCCTTCAGGAGCACATGATTTAAAACAATGCAGGAAGTCTTTTTCCAGCTCACAGATCTTGATGATAAGCATGAGTGAAATGATTTTGTGGACACTTGTGAGACAAGTTTAGGATTCCTCAGCTTGAGTTGCTCTTTAGGATGGTGCAACTTGTCACTGCTCACACTCCAGTTAATAATCTGTTCGTCACAATTAACTCAAAGTTAGCTAAACAAAGTTTTGGTTGTTTGAGCTTGTAGGTATCAGATGTCTTCTAATTGGGACATTATGTTTGTACAACTTAATTTGGGATTTACCAAGTGACAATATCCCATTCTTATTCTAGAAACAAATTACTTAATTTGAGACTGAAAAATAGTCTTTCCACCATAGGGCCTTGTGGTGCAGTCATTAGTGCCCGTAACTCTGAGCCACGTGGGTTGGGTTCACGGTCCATCTGCTCTAGAGGTGTATAATAGTAACTCTGAACAGGAATTATCAGGAAACTAGGAATTCCCTAGCTTCGCAGCTCACGTGTGCCTGGGAGATTACAGAAGCAGGACTGCTCAGTGGAAATTACTGAGCTCTTATATTCATGAAAGAAGGATATGAAACACAACATATCTGATTTAAATCTGTATAAAACACCTTCTGTGTATTACCCAAGCTGAATCCATTCTGTAATTTAATTACTGTGCTTGAATGGTGTTTGACTGATGAAGTTGCTGACCACTGAAAGTGGTAGTCTAGTTCCTAGTCACCACTTAAATCAATGTTACCATGACTTAGTACATTTAATTGCGTAATGAAAAGATTATTTCTCATTTGTAGTGTTCATTATGGTGATGAGTGGTGCTTGCAACTTCATTTTTTTTTGCACCCATTGACAGCACTCGGTAATCTTGGGTTATATATTGGTGCACAATTCAGTTAAAATGGGAGGTTATTTCTCAATGGTTTCAAAAACACTTTCATTCTGCAGTAAAGAAAGGGGACTCTTAAATTTACAGGAAGGACATTTTCATGATTTGTGCAGTATTATCTGTCAAATTTGAAGAATGATTCACATCGTCTCAGTGTAGAAATTAGGCAAACTCAATTTATTTGAAATTCTTAACATTTGCTTGGGACAAACAATCTTTATTTCTTTTCCCAGGGTAGGAATCAAAGCTGAGCCTCTATAAACAAAGTGTGCGGGTCAGTTGCTGCAAACTAGTCTGCATTGGAAGTAATAAAGTCTGATCAGGAGACCTTTTGTGCAAGAACTGTTTACACTGGTAGCTTCACTGTTACAAAATATATTGCTGCAATTTTTCAAGTTGGAAAGATTTGACCTTTATTCTTTCCATTAAACCAGGAAGAAGCTTTAGGGGCCAAAGCAGTTTTAAAATGATTGTAAATATTGAAAACAGAGAATCTGTTCTTTCAGTTTTGTGACAAATTTTAATGACACTGAAGAGATCCGAACCTTTGCTGTTAAAAGATTCTACTGATGACCTTTATTCCTTAGTGAGCAAAATGTTCTGGCTGAAGATTTGTTTTTAAGCATATTTCTTCCCTTGAGGAACTCTTGTTTATATTCCCCCTTAGATCTACTGTTTCCCTGAGTCCCACAGAACTGATCCTCATAATTATAAATTTTCTTCCATACAAAGCTTTCATCTGGAGTATTTTAATTTCCCAAGAGTTGTTTTGTTCATTTAGCTACCATAATTCTTACAAATATTACACAGTACTATTTCACACATAAACCTACAAGCTCCCTGTTGGATTACTGATAACCTTTAAATTGCAGCTGCATATTTCAGGGGAGTTTCTCTTTATTTGGATGATGTGTAATACATTGCTCCCACAATTTTTGACATTTTGCTCTGATGTTACCTCCTTAAAGAACCATTCAGTGTCTCTTCAATTCTAAGTATCCATACTTTCATGCTCATTTTCTGTAGTTCTTTTCTCTCTTGCAAATTTACCTCATTTCAAACAAAGCCCAATGACATTGTTTTTCCATACTCTTGTTCCTGAAGGAATAATCTTGCAGTCCCAATACGATATGACGAAATGTGATATTTAATAGTCCCTTTGAAAGATAGTGCTTTTTTAATGTCGCATCCATTGAAATACCTTGAAATTTTACAACTATGTGAAAGCTGAACACTTATTTGTGAATTTTATATGGTTTCAAGTGTTAAAGCTCTTCACCAGTCTTTTTGAAAAATTTGATCTTTAAACTAAAACCTGAGCCCTTCTAAACTTAGCTGGAAAATACAATGTGAGAAAGCATCTTTTATTGTATCCTATTTTGCAATCATAGTCAAAGTCTATTTTTGATAGGATCACAAAAAATAGGGGGAATAAGACCAGCATTCGCTTTTACTAAATATAATTGAAGTAATTTTCTCGTGCCTGGCAGGCAAGCATCTGATTTAGAATATCCAACACTAACTTCAGAGATAAAATAGCTTGGAATAGCCTGGAAAGTTTTGGTATAATTACAGTATCCGTATGACATTCAACTGGTTGACCTGAGGAAAGTGTAATTTATGCCAGCTTTATCCTGAATCACTCCAAGATACATGTCCTGAAAAGCCTTTGATATTCATGTACATAACAGTACCTACATACAAGGGAGCAGTTTGTACAAGTTTTTTGTGCGTATGTGCATAACAGAAGAGACTTGACTGAAGGCAATCCTCTTGAAGAGTACCACTTACCTACCATGGTTTTTCTGGTAATATCCTGGGTTTTACCGATCAGAAATGCATCCATTGGTAAAGCTGGGGAGAAATCCACTTTGCATAGTGGCATCGTCACAGGCCAAGACACGTCTGGTGGCTAAGAAAGTAAAATGTCCAGGTGTTTTATCGGATATGGTGCAAGGTGAGTGATTGTGGTATGGTACCAATTGGTTGAGTCCATAGACTCCAAGGGAGGTGAGAACAGTAAGGTACAAGATGGGTGCGGAGGCTAGCATGCCAGCTAAATGGCTGAGTGCTTGGATTAGGTCAGGTGGTTAGGTCCAGGAGCAGATCAGATTGAGTCAGGGGAGGATGTTGTGTTAGAGAGCTGTTACGGGTCTTGTAGTGTTGATATGGGGGAGGGGCGTTGGGGGGGGAGAGTGGGATTGGTGGCCAGTGGGCTCAGGGAGGTGGCCTGACCTGACAATGTCAGGTTTGGTTCGGGAGGGGAGAGTGTTCAGTATGGGGTGTCAGGAGTTGGAAATGTTATTGTGAGAGGTCAAGTGGTGAGTCCAGTATTCAGTTTAACAGTTACCCAAGGATTAGAGCAGGTGTTTAATCTTCTCCCTTTCCAGTATAACCACCATGGTTTAAATGTGCCAAAATCTTCAATTCTCCAACTTTAAGCCACTTAGAGTCAAGGAGTCATACAGCACAGAAACAGACCCTTCAGTCCAACCAGTCCATATCGAACATAATCCCAAACTAAACTAGTCCCACCTGTCTGCTCCTGGCTCATATCCCCCCAAACCTTTTCCTATTCATGTATCCATCCAAATGTCTTGTAAACATTATAATTGTACCTGCGTCCACCATTTTCTCAGCACTGGAAATTGAGATTTCCCTATTGTCTCTTCTGTAGAAACAACAATCTGGAAAATCATTGGAAAATCTGAGCCATTGTGATAGTGCCCAAAAGTTTAGGTACCTTAAATTATCTGATATATTGGTATAGCTGTGATACATGGAGTTTGAAAAGTCTCTTCTTCAGATTGTTTTTGAAAAAGCTGTGTTGAAACTGATGCGAGACTCAACCAAATTGCTGTCAGTTAATATTTTTCAAGCCTGACAGCACTTGTGACACATTACACATTCAGAAGGATTTATTCTTTACAATAGACAAGGAAGAGGAGACAGAGAAGAGTTTGAGAATAAAGCGCTATCGTACAAGGTAGTAACTGAATGACATAACAGGCACAGAACACAATGGATAGGAAATTCCTCAGCTGCTCTGCTGGTGTTATTCTGTGGGCGTGTATTGGAAAACTTGTTTCTGCACCTAAAAAGAATTTCCATTGCACTTCTGGTTAAGTATTGGAAGAAGAGCATCAGTAACCCTGTGGAGTTTCACAGTAAATATTACTGAAATAAAAATTGCATTGTTTAGGGTTGCTAAACTTAGAAGATAATTCAGACTGTAACAAGATTACCAGAAGGTTTTGACACTTGTTGTGAATGCTGGCCAATGTTCCAACATGAGAGTGGATGACTGAATAATTAGGTGGAATCTTATAGTGACGTGGCGTGTAGCGAAATGTAGGGCAAAATGGGATGAGAAATTCAGGGACGTTAATCTCAAGAACATCTTGCTCCATCTTTAATGATTTTTACAAGCAGCATTGCAAGTTTCTTGCCAGGCAGCTCAGAATTGTCAGTTAATGAGGACTATTGCTTGTTTATTGCCTTGTTGATGGCCCAACGTGCCTCCCTTACAATTCAGCTTCCTATCTTACTAAAAATCACCAAAAAAGCTAGACTTTAAGAAAAACTTAACGTGTTAACCATGGCAAATTCAGCTCACCCCAAATGACCACCATGTTGGACACTGGGCAACAATATTGTTTTCAGGAGTTCTCCCATAGGAAGTGAACCACAAGCACCCCACATTGGCACCTGACAATGATAACTTCAATGAACTCTCACTGTGTATTTTTGATCCAATTATAGGACACCTCTGTACTTTAATGCTGTACCTTGGGTTGCACCAACAACTGTAATTGTAATACAGCAACAAGGACACTGTGCACTCGGGGACGTGCACCCAGCTCATGGACTAAACCCGGCTCCATCTCTGGGCTCTTGACTCATTGTCATAATGTTCACTCAGTTTGACCCTACCTTGATGCTGACAGCAACCCTGCCTTGCATTGCATTTACTTTTTTGCTCTTACCCGCCCCGCTCCTCAGCCAGAAATATGATGCTCACATCACTTTTACCTTACCTAGCTGTTTAGCACAGATATACAGGAAGGAAGGTGTCATGGCTGTCAGCAGGCTTCAGTCAAATCAAGATGGAAACCCTTATGTAAGGATGTCCCAATATGGTAAGAGTAGTATCTGATAGCCAGCCCAGGGGCTTTGCAAGTCACTGGGCTACTTGGGGTGGTCCGAGTTAGGATGCTGCTCATATAAGGGGTGAGGAGCTGAATGTTGTGTAGCTCACCCTTGCTCAAGTCTTAGTACCCTTTGAGGAGTTGCTTGCTTCCCTCTGGGGTGAGAAACAAGGCAACTATTAAGGCAGATGAAAGTGGGTGATACAGGTGTTCCTGTTGGTGCAGGTGGGGAGATGCCCTGAGCAGGTGAGTAGGCAGCACAGAGGGCATACAGGGTTTGTGACATTGGGGTTGGAGAGGGTGACAGTGAGTGAGGTAAAATGTTATAGACAATAGTGAGAGTGGTGGAGCATGAGCTATGTTGGAGATGGGAACATTAGCAGAAGACAGGCAAGTGCGAGTGGAGGTATTGGCGAGAATATGGTGGCACTAGTGCTGGCAGACTGGTAAAGGTCATAGACCTTCATTCTGCATTGCTGTGCATTTCTCCAAACAAGTGAGACTGCTTTAACCTGGGCTCCAGTTTGACATGGTCTGGAGTCGAGGCCTTTATTTTGGTCGTGCAGGAAGAGGAAGTCCTATTTGTTTATTCACCCCCATCAAATAGGACCTCGAAGTCCCCATCCACAAAGCAGAGTGCCAATTTCCTCATGTCTGTCATGTTCAGGTTAAATATTAGGAACCGTGCAGGGCAGCTCCTGCTTGCCAGGTGCACTAGACTGCTTTGCTTGGAATAAACTGATACTGGTGCATTCTCGGATATCTGCTGAGTGGCTGGTTGTTTTGTGGACTGTGGAATTGGAATCAGATGTAATGGACACCATAGTAGCACAATAGGTGATTAATGGGGCAAATTTACAAAGAAATGGTGAACACACTTGTTGTTCTTACAGATATCCTTCCAAAAAAAAATCTCTGGCCTAATTCAGACTGAGCCAAAGAAATGCAAGATACAGCCCATTGTTACTGGATGTAGCAACAAAACTGCTGTTTTTAAAATTGCACTTCAAATTCAGAGGCTGATCCAGAAATAAGTCACTGTTCAGTTGGCTTGGTTGCAATTTGTCGGAGATCTTTATTGGACACAAGTATTCAAACTCACATTTAATTGAGTCAAATTTCCTTCTTCACTATTGGGCAAATCATGCCGTTTCTTGACAAATCATTTAAATGGTGCAAGAATAAAAACAGAAATGTCTGGAATAATACAGCTTGTCAGAGAGCAAATATGAAGAGAAAGATCAATGTTAACATTTCAAGTCCATGACCTTTCATCAGAGAAATGACCTGTATTAGCATGGACCTACCTAACCAAATGTGGTTATGATGGAAGAAACATTGTTCCTCCTAGAAAATATTTTCAACCAATTGGTTGTGCAGCCATTCTTTTCTTTTCCCTCTGTTCGCCACTATTAGCTGAAGATGCATGTTGACATTTTGTTTCTTTCAAAATCACCCCTGAAAACCTTTTGATTGTTTTCTTCATTGATCGGTACAATTTGTTACAAGTATTTTGACTGCTTCTTGTCTCATTCAAGATATTTATAGTTCTTGAAAAAGTTATCATCAGTGCGCCATTCCCCAGACTGGCTCATGTCACAGGGTTCTCAATAATCGGCACATATCTGACTGTAATCACTGCAATGTCCGCATCAGAACGTGTCAAAACCCCTCACCTTGGCATAGATTTCAATGACACATGAAATTCCACACTGCAATCACTTTCAGTTGAGAAATATTAAGAGCAATGAACCAATGGGGAAATTGAGTTAAGTGATGCATATGTTTTGAACAATAATAAAGGGATGTGGGCGTTGCTGGCTGGGATAGCACTTATTGCCCATCGCACCTTGCCTTTGAGAAGGTGGTAGTGAGCTACCTCTTTGTACTGCTGTGGTCCATTCAATGCTGTTAGAGAGGGAGTTCCAGGGTTTCGATCCAATGACATTCATGAAATATAATTCCAGGTCAGGATTGTGAGTAGCTTAGAATTGAACTTGCAGGTGCAGGTATTGTATATGTGCTGCCCTTGTCCTTCGAGATGATAATTGTTGTTGGATAGGAGGTGTTGTCTCGGGAGTGAATTCAACTGTTTTGGTGAATTTCTGCAGTACAACTTGCAGGTGGTACAAACTGCTGCTACAGTCCACTGATGCTGGAGAAAGTGGATATTAGTGCCATTTTGGCAGGCTGCCTTGTCTTGCATGTTGTCGAACTTCATGTGTTGTTGCAGTTGCACTTATGCAAACAAGTGAAGAGTACTCTATCACAGTCCTGACTTGTGCCTTGTAGATGGTGGACAGGCACTGGGGAGTCAGGAGGTGTTATTGACTGTAGTATTCCTAGCCTCTGGCTGCTCTTATAGCCATGGTATTTATATGGCTAGTCCAGTTCGTTTTCTGGTCAATGATAACTCTCAGCATGTTGATAATGGGGAATTCATGGATAGTAATACCATTAAATGTCAAGGGGCAGTGATTAGATTCTCCCTTGTAGTCGTTGTCTGGCACTTCTGTGGTACCAATGTTATTGGCCAGTTGTCAGCCCAAGTATGACTATTGTCCAGGTCTTGTAGCATTTGAACATGGACTGCTTCAGTATCTAAGGAGTCTTGACTGGTGCTGGACATTGTATAAGCATCAGCGAACATCCTCCTGACCTTATGATGGGGTGGGGGGGTTGGCGGGAGGGAAAATTAGCTGAGGATGTTTGACCCTGGAGCATGACCCTGAGAAGCTTCTGCAGAGATATCTTGAAGCTGAGATGGCTGGCCTCCAACAACGACAGCCTTCCTTCATGCCAGGTATAACTCTGACCACTGAAAACTTTTCCCCCACTTCCAATTGGGTTTAATTTTGCACGGTTCTCTTGATGCCATACTTGGTCAAAGACACAGTCTCGATGTCAAGGACAGTCACTCTCAACTCAGATTGCCCCAGATCTTCCCATCGAAAGATAATCATTACAGCAGCATAGCCAGCAGTTGTACATCAGGATATTTGCCTACAGTGAATTTGTGTCTGTAAGGTTGAAGCATTGGATGATCCCTCTGAAAACCTAACCTCCCTATTCCTCTTAAGCTGAAAATCCACCCTCCAGCCTGGCCCCTGATAACCCGAGGGCTAAAATCCCACCTGACACACCAAATGACCTGAACACAAAAACATCAGTCCGAACTCACAACATCCCCTATAAACCCCATTCTGTATGTCCTGCCCCATCCCATTTACAAGCACCTGATGTCCACAACCCCTTCCCAACCTGGTGAGATCCCGGATTCCTCATGCCTTGAGCGAACTCTTAATTCCCCCCAGACCTCCTTGACTTGACATCCCCTGATCTGACACACCCCATCCTCTGACCTATGATTGTTGTCCCTCTGATTCCCCAACAGGTCTGACTCTAGCCCTCTCACCCTCACCCCATCTCCACTCAAATGTCTAGGATGTGACAGGCAGCCACACCCAGCCACCGATCCCCTGGACCTAAGCTACCCTACCTCCTTGGACCTAAGAACTTGCTGACCCTACCCTCCCTGGACTCGGCTTTCTCGCCAAATCTTCCCAGACCTGCCTGGTAATCTAACTCCCTGCCTAGGATGACAGTTCCCAATGCCTCCCATGATGAGCTCAGACCTCACTCACTCACCTGCCACCCTTGCCCCTCACCCACCTTCTCACTCAAATAGCACCCTACCCCATCTGACACCTCTACCCATCACCTGCATGGCTTCCCACTGTTCCAGCCAGCTGGCACTCGGCCCCATCCTCCATGTGCACGTGCCTTCTGTTCCCCCATACACCTTCCAGCCTATTCCCTCACACAAACATTCACCTTCTCTCAACAGCAGCTGAGCAACATTTAAACCATTAAATACAGCACCTACTGCAGAAAGAAAGTAGTATAGTTTCAGCACGAATCTCTGTACTACTAGCTGTGATGATTCTGGCATTAGTCTGAACTGCTTTGTCTGGGAGGTCTCCTGACCCAGAAGTAAACCTGGAAGGTTCCACCAAAGGTAACTGGGCAGTTTTCAGTCTGACCTGTGATGAGAAGATTTGGACCAATGTGCATACTTGACACACAACATGATGACCTGTGTTAGAGCCCTATTTCTAACCTGATCTACAGATTCCAGGCATTGAGCCTCAGCTTTTTTGACTCTTGTTGTATTTTTGGTTGTATTTCCGTCTTTGGACCAGAAGATTGTGGTTCAATTCCACCTTCTCCAGAGGTGTGTCATAACATGTCTGATCAGGTTTATTAAAAAAAATCAAAGAAAGCTCATCATCTTACAAACTTGATGAAGTAGTGAGTCAATGTTCTGCCTAGTTCTCACAGTATGGGATTGAGTATTTTAGTTCTGCAGGTTAGATATGGCAAATCTAATAATTTAGCTCTTTTTCATCAGGATTTTTTTTTTCTAGATAGCTGCAAATCACTCTTCCTCTATACCAGCTGACAATATCATGTCAATTTTCATGATGCAATTTGAGTAATGTAATTGCCAACATTTTCCACCAGAAAAATGTGGAAATTACAATGCCTGGCATGTCTTTTAGAGCATTTCCACAGCAGCCAGAAAAGGCCATCCGCTGACAAGACATTGAATTCACTCTAAACCTCTCCATTTACAGGGGCAGAAATCTGTTTGGGGAATTTTCTTACAGCCATTTCTTCGACCAATTACAAATCTAACTGTGTAAACTTAGAAAGGAATGATTTTGCACTTAGATAATGTCTTATGTACTCAACACTCCAAAGCACTTTACAACCAATTAATTAGTTGTAAAATGCAATCACATCTTGATCTGTGTGCATGTACAATAACTGTATGTATCACATCAATAGATCAGTTGATCACTTTGAGTCGTGGAGATATATTGGAGGGCACTCAAAGTAAACCCCCTGCCCTTTGGCACAATGCACTCAGAAAGGGTAGACCCTCAACGATAAAGAAGGAATTTATGCGCTGAGTCAGAGGAAGTGGGTAAGGTCCTTAATGAGGATTTTGCGTTGGTATGGACAAAGGAGAAGGACATGGATGATGGTAAGATCAGGGAGGGGCATGTTGATATTCTGGGCCGCGTCATTATTAAGAAGAAGAAGGTGTTGAGTGTCTTAAAACATATTAAGGTAGGTAAGTCCCCAGACCCTGATGAGATCTATCCCAGGATACTGAAGAAGGCAAGAGAGGAAATCGCTGAGGCCTTTGACGGAGATTGTTATATCCTCTTTATCCACAAGTGAGGTCCCAGAAGAGTAACCAATGTTGTTCCTTTAAGAATGGTGAACCTTCCATCTGTGGTAGGGAAATTACTGGAAAAGATTCTTAGGGACAGATATACTTGCATTTGGAGAAGAATGGACTTAAGGACAGTCAGCATGGTGGGTGGTCTTATCTTACAAACTTGACTGAGATTTTTTGAGGGAGTGTTGAAGATAATTGATGTGTAAGGCAGTAGATGTTGTCTGCATGGATTTTACAAAAGCATTTGACAAGGTCCCTTGTGGTAGGTTGGTCCAGAAGATTAAGTCACATGTCATCCATGAAAAGTTGGAAAATTGGATACCAAATTAGCTCAGCCATAGAATACACAGTAGTTGTGGAGGATTGTTTTTCTGTCTGGAAGTGTGTGACCAGTGGTGGTCTGCTAGGATCAGTGCTTGTACATTTGTTGTTTGTAATATATATAAAATACTCAGCTGAAAATGTAGGTGGCCTGATTAGTAAATTTGCAGACAACATGAATATTGGTGGAGTCATGGATTGTGAGGAAGGATATCAAAACTTACAACAAGATATACATCAGTTAGAAAGTTGGGCAGAGAAATAGCAGACAGAGTTTAACCTGGGTGAGTGTGAGGTGATGCAATTTGAGGGATCATTTGCAAGAGGAAAGTATACTGTAAATGGCATTGATGTCTTGGAGATGTACACAGGGATCTTGGGCTGCAAGTCCACACCTCCCTGAAAGTGACAACACAAGTGGATAAGGTGGTGAAGAACGCATATGGCAAACTTGCCTTCATCGGTCAGGCCATTGAGTGTACAAGTTGCAGCTGCATAAGACTTCAGTGAGGCCACATTTGAAGTATTGTATGCAGTTCTGGTCCCCACACTATAGGAAGGATGTGGAAGCTTCAGAGAGAGTGGAAAAGAGGTTTACCAGAATAATGCCTGGATTGGAGCGTTCAGCTAGAAGGAGAGGTTTGACAAACTTGAATTGTTTTCACTGGCGTGTCAGGCTGAGGGGAGACTTGAGAGAGTACATAAAATCATAAGAGGCATGGATAGGGTGGATGATTGGATTCTCCTTCCCAGGGAGGGAGTGTCAAATGTACAGGACATAGATTTAAGGTGAGAGAGGAAACGTTTAAGGGAGATGAGAGAGAAAAACTTTTACCACAGGTGTCCGGAATGCACTGCCAGGGGAGGTGGTAGAAGCAGATAGAACTGCAAAGTTTAATAGACATTTAAACACACACAGTGAGTGTGTGTGAAAGTGTGAGGTGATTCACTTTGGAAGGAGTAACAGAAATACAGAGTACTGGGCTAATGGTAAGATTCTTGGTAGTGTGGATGAGCAGAGAGATCTCAGTGTCCATGTGCATAGATCACTGAAAGTTGCCACCCAGGTTGATAGCGTTGTTAAGAAGGCGTACGGTGTGTTAGGTTTTATTGGTAGAGGGATTGAGTTTCGGAGCCATGAGGTCATGTTGCAGCTGTACAAAACTCTGGTGCGGCCGCACTTGGAGTATTGCGTACAGTTCTGGTCACCGCACTACAGGAAGGATGTGGAAGCATTGGAAAGGGTGCAGAGGAGATTTACCAGGATGTTGCCTGGTATGGAGGGAAGGTCTTCTGAGGAAAGGCTGAGGGACTTGAGGCTGTTTTCGTGAGAGAGAAGAAGGTTAAGAGGTGACTTGATAGAGACATACAAGATGATCAGAGGATTAGATAGGGTGGACAGTGGGAGCCTTTTTCCTCGGATGGTGATGGCTAGCACGAGGGGACATAGCTTTAAATTGAGGGGTGATAGATATAGGACAGATGTCCGAGGTAGGTCCTTTACTCAGAGAGTAGTAAGGGCGTGGAATGCCCTGCCTGCAAAAGTAGTAGACTCACCAACTTTAAGGGCATTTAAATGGTCATTGGATAAACATATGGATGATAATGGAATAGTTTAGATTAGATGGGCTTCAGATTGGTTTCACAGGTCGGCGCAACATCGAGGGCCGAAGGGCCTGTACTGCGCTGTAATGTTCTACGTTCTATGTTCTATGTTCACATGAATAGGCTGGAAATAGAGGGATACGGAGAGCCGATGGGACTAGTTTAGAATAGCGTCATGACTGACACAGGTACGGGGGTGCTGAAAGGCCTCTTCCTGTGTTGTACTGTACTGTGGCATATTTTACATTCACCTGAGTTGGAAACTGTTTTGAAGACCCATCAAAAGAATACTCTGCCAAATTTCACAGTCCCTCACTGAACGTCAGCTTTGGTTTTTGTGCTGATGACCTGTTTTGGGGCTTGAATTCACAACCTTATGACTCCTAAAGTAGCGAGTATCACCAACTGAGCCAAGGTGGCAATTTATGGATTATTTTTGTACTGTTTTATGTCATGCTAACGTTGTACGCCTCGAATTGAGTAATGAGGCAGAATGATAGCTCTGAAAAGTGTGAGCTGGTTGTGTGCAATTTAACAGCCTTTTGTTGTGCTTGTTATTTTGTCGTTATTAGCTTTGAAAACACAAGGGATTTAATTGCATAATTTTCTGCCTGCTGGTTGTTCCTGAATCTCGTATTATGCTATTTAGTTTCACTTACATTTCTTAAGCTAACCCTATCAAACTGAACATAATGGTTATCTGAGTTGATTTGTTTTGTCCTCAGGAATACAAGTCTAAAGCCTCCGAGGCTACATATGGGAAGGTGCAACACTCTAGACACGCAATGCAAAACTTAAAGACATAAGATCTGTTGGCTAGCCATAGATATGAGAAAATCAAAAGAAGTGTTACACTGACTCCAAGTTGTATTAATGTATTATGTGCACCGAATTATAAAAAGCAGTGGGGTGTAAGGGAAGGCCTGAATACAGATTGCTAATCATAATGGTTAGCACATGTCTAAAGGCTCATATTCATAATGATGAAGCATTAGTTGAGTAATAAGTGTAATTGACTCGCAATTTAGACATTTGGGCAAATAATCCAGAAAACAGTGGCATATACAAAATGTTCTTTTTTAAAGCAACTTCACAAAAAGTGCTAACATTTTTCCCATACGACCCTTTTACCTGGATATCTGAGAATTAGGCCAGAACGGATAATCAGCCTGCTCCATCTCCACTTGTAATTGTTAATCAGTTGATCTCCCGAGCTGTTCAACTTTCGCTGTTAGACAATGGTTTTTCTAAATATCTTTCCATGAAAAGAAATTATGCATTTATACTCTCGATACTGTCTAGTCTCTGGAAAATGATCAGTTTGTCCACTGGCAAACATGTGTTTTCCACGTTTGCTTGATCCCAATTAACTCCTGAAGATTTGCGTATGTCTCTCTGGAAAGAGGTCTATCTCTTGGTCTTAATCAACTCTGACTTCAGTTTAGCTTGAGATTGCTGTTCACCACTTGTGTCTTCCAATCAACCATTTGAAATCACAGCATAATTCTGTGACAATCTCAAATTCAGCTGATAAATAGCCCTCGTCATGATACATGATCATTGTATCTGTTTTCAATAAAGGTCAGTTTTCCCAGAGGTACTGTGACAGTTCAGTCCATTGCTGCTGAGTTACAATGCACATTCCTTCAGCAAAACACAGAAAAACTTGAAAATCTTTCCAATCATTACATTGTCACCAGCCGTCATATGTTTTTTTTTCTGCACATTTTATTCAGCTAATTTTGTTTAACTTCATTTTGGATAATCCAGCAAGTTTTAGGTTAATGTCGACAAGCCTAAAATCCAATAGGAGAGCTGCTTGCTGTCTACATGCCCATCTCTGCTATCATGGCAGTTTACCACTGGTGAGCATGGTATTGAGCAACCTGCCTGCTGAGAGGCAATTTGAGGCCCCTAAGTGCAGAAACTTCATCCTACTGAAGCTGAAACGTACCCGTTAACAAGCTGGTGGTAAGGGAAACCCACATCAAGTATGCAGCTTGGTTGATTGCCTTGTGAAAGTTGATGACAGTCAGGGGTAGCACTCCTTAACAGACCCCCTGAACTCATTGAAGAGCCTGTTCCAAAGTGATATGCACCCCAGATTTCTTTTGTCCCATCACCATTCATACCATACCCTCACACACACCGCCCCAAACACACACATCCAAAAGCACAGAGCCATACATACCCCTACCTTGATGGGGTCCAATAGCTTGGCACTCATGGAGCCTCTGACTCTCACTGGGCTGAATTCCACACAATGCAATTGCCACTGTTCCTGGTGATACTGTACTGCAGGAGTGCCGTCAGCTCATTGAGGTGGCACTTGCTGTTACAGAACAGTGGAAGTTATATCCCCAGCCTATTGTTAGCAAATTGGCCATTAAATGCTTGCAGGACAGATGGTGCTCCCTGCCTCATATTAATTCAACCCATGAGTTCAAATTTCGTCATGGCAGTTGGAAAGATTTAAATTTATTTCATTTAATTTAAACTAATAACTAACTAGTGTCAGACTTGGTGACCATGAAAATAGCGTGTTATTGTAAAAAGAAAGTTCATTAATGTTGTTTAGAAAGGAAATCTGCTTTACTCAATCTGGCCTACATATAACTCTATACCACAAAGTAACTGACTCTTACCTCGCCTCTAAAATGACCTAGCAAGCCATTCAATCGTATCACACTACTCAAAATAGTCAAATATGAACAAAATATGCCAAACCACTTGGGATTCACCTAAGGACAAAGTTATTCCTACCCATTTGATCCTCCTTAACAAGGCTATGTGCACTGGCACACAAGGACATCAATATTTGTAAGTTTCCAACCAGTTCACACACTTTCCTGACTGTGAAATATATCATTGTTTCTTTGTCACTAGGTCAAAAACCTAGAATTCCCTCCCTAACAGTGCTTTGACCAAATGAGCTACAGCAATTGAAGAAGGCAGCTAACTACCACATTCTCAAAGTTTTTGAGATAGAAAATAAATACTGACTCTGCCTGTGAAGCCCAGATTCCAGGAATACAGAATAAAAAGAAGGTTTCTGGTACTTCTACAATCTCCACTGATATGCTGGTCCTGTTCTTAACCTGAGAATCATTGGTTTTTTATAAATGTAGAATGGAAAATATTTAATTTAAAAACCCATGCATTTGCACAGTGCCTTGAAAATAATTAGGTTGCTGCTGTTTTATTATCACAACAAATGTGGCTTTTAATCTTGGTCTGCAGCATTCCAAAGACCGCAATGAAAAAGACTCCCACTTGATCTTTAGCATGTGTAAAAGATATAGATTGATCAGGACATGAGGGAATACCCATGCATTTCTATACATGAATGCAATTAGCCATTATTTACAAAGGATTACAGGCTTCTATCTCCATTTAAGAGAAATGATTGCTGATTTACAGCTTGGGGGGCACTACTGCACTAGCATAGGGCAAGAGAAAGCAGGTCTCCATGAATCTAACCAATTCACCTCAATGGGATATTGACCAAGACTGAGAGAGAGTGAAATTTTGCATTCCTTTTTGTGATACCTCAAGTTAATATTGTTTAGAACAAGCCTGCAAGTTTAGTACAATTCTGTACGACTGTGTACTCGGAATCATTACAGCACAAAAGGAAGTCGTTCAACCTATTGTATGTGTGCTGGCTCTGCTAATGAGCATCTTTCTGAGTGCCATGATGTAGCCTTCTCTCTGTAACTTGTCACATTGCTCTTTTTCAAAAACCTTCTAAACGCTGATGGAACCTGCATTCATCACACTGTCAAGCGCTGCATACCAGACCCTCACCTCTTACTACGTGAAAAATTTATTCTGAGTCTACACACATTCAGACACACAAATTAGCCATAGCAGTGGGCCATTTAGCTCCTTGAATGTGATCTGCCATTCAATAAGATCACAGCTGATGTGATTATTACACATTTCCACCTCCCTGATAAAATTTCACCCCATGCATTTCACCCCTCTGCCTTATAAATATTCAAAGACTGTCCTTCCCTGCTTTTTGAAGACAAGGGGGACCCTATCACTTTCATCTTCACCTGGTCAATCTGTGACTCCTCCCTTCGCTTCCTCAACATCTGTGTTTCTATTTCTGGGGATAGACTGACCACCAATATCGACTACAAACCCACCAACTCCCAATAGTTAACAATACATCCTCACACCTTGCTTCCTGTAAAGACTCTATTCTATCCTCACAGTTCCTTTGTCTCCATTGCATCTGTTCTTCGACCACAAGGCATGCAAAATGTCCATCTTCTTCCTCAGGCAAGGATTCCTCCGACACCATTGTCGACAGGGCCCTCAGCTGAGTCCAATTCATCTCCCGCACTTCAGCCCTTACAGCCCCTCTCCTCTTCCCTCCCACAACAGCGATAGGGACACCCTTATCCTCACCTACCATCCCACCAGCATCCACATCAAGAGGATCATTAGCCACTATTAGTCTCAACCATGGCTCCAGGGTTGCTGCAAGGTCTCCAGAAGGTATATTTAGGTTCTCGGAGTCCCGCTCCAGGAAGACCAACAACGACGCCGACGCCCCAAGAGTCTCTGGCTCTGCTGCTGTCTGCCCCCTGCTAACAGTCCAGGCTTCAGGCCGACCTCCGCCAGGTGACTCCACTCTGGACACCGCTGCCTCCAAGAATCCAGGCTCTGGGCCTACTGCCCCCAGGAATCTCTGCCTGGGCACCACCGCTGCCACTAGGAATCCTGATCCATGCCGACAGTGTTGACAGTGCAGCCAACATTCTGCTAACGCCACTCCGGCCTTGAAGATGAACAAAAAAAAAAGACAGAAACTACAAGGAGAAAAAGGATGTACGTTAGATCCTATAGTCAATGTTTTTATAATTTCTGGTGATTTATGAGATATGGACACTTATGATATAAAAATTTCCAACAATTACTTGAACAAAAGTACAAGTAGAATACTCAGACAGGCAAGATTTGACAGAGAGTTCAATCTGCAAAGGGATTTGTAGACATTTTCATTAATTACCTCTCTCAGATTAGTTGACAAAAGTGACTATGAACCTTTGCAATCAGAATTCATATACAATCTTTTATCAGAGCTTTTACAGTCCAAGGAAGATTTAACTTTCAAAAATGTTATCCAACTTGGAAGCAGATATTAGGAAAAATCACAAATAACTCTTGAGATGAGAAGAACAACCTTACCACAGAAGAGCAACAGAACCTATTAACTTCACACTCCAAAAAAACACGTGAAAAGCCAACATGAAACAAAATTGTAAAATGTCATATGCAAGTGTCAGTGCTGTTTGAAAAAAGAACTCGCAGCCAAAGGATGTGCAAAAATCCGAAATAGTTCCAGAGCTGCAGAAATACTCGTGGGTATGCACGTAGAAAATTCTACATGGTAAATTACTGATGTCCGTTGGAAGAGATACCTGCCTTTGAAGATATAGTTCCATTGGAGGAAATACTCAAGGCATTTCTACATGAATTAGGAGATGCATCACAACTAGATATCACTGGACTTATTTATTTCAAAGGACATCTTATTCAATTTAAGTTTGGTATTGGACAAGATTCATTGTATTATCGAATTGTATACCTTGGCCACATATACAAAGTTACAACCTAAAGTTAACAGGTACATGGTACAGATGGAAGGACCCTTACGATTAAAGAATGTTTAAGGATGTGTCAGAAGCAACAAAGCTCACTTTAGAGTAAGGATGTCTGTTTTGCCATTAGCGTCATGCAATTTATTGATTTAGTTCAACCATTCCAAATAAAACTACCAGCAACCAACCTAAGAAAACACAACAAGACTTTATCGGTCTTCTAAGACAAATAGCAGAACTGAAAAAGTAGTTTCAACCAGTGGAAATTGCTGATATTGGAGTCCAGGATTTATTTCACATTATCAGCAGGGAAGCAGCTGTTGATTTCACCGGGCAATAAGAAATGTTTTCTGATAGCACTCAATCCTCAGAGGATAAATATCAGCAAGACTTGAGACAATAACATAAAGCTGCTGTTAAATTGTTAAAATTAAGCAATACAGTCCACCAGAGATCACCAGTGAAAGTTTAACCAGGCCTGACAGCCTCTGCAGTCTCTTCTCTTTGGTGGTTATGCAGCAACAAACAGTACTATTGATGATATTGTTGCAAAATACATTTGCTGTACCAGGCAAAAGAACACAAAGGATTACAGAAGACCTATCCCATATCTAACCGCGTGAGAGAGACTGATCACATGACCAGTACATGGTACTGGAGATGAAACTACTTTTTATTGTTACTGTTGTCTTCCAAAGAGGACTTCAATGGCCCTCCAGCTAAGGTAATGGACTACCCTCAACGACACTGTCAATGGTCAACCAAGTCCTCAGCAATAGGTACACAGGAGAAGTGAAAGAATGATAAATATCACTGACAACAATCCTTAACCCAATTGCTCACTGCTCTTACAAGTCTGACACAACCTCATTCAGGAAGAATTACAAACTCTCCCAGATTGCTTTATTTGTGAAGTCAGAGACTTAGGGTAAAAAAGGGGAATTCTAAATATAACATATTTATCCCATTTTAAAATGTGACTACCAAGGGGAAAGATCCTTGGAGTTGTGGGGGGCAGTTGGTGAGTGTTATATAAAGGGAGAGTTATTCTGAGCTGAGCTAAAGCTTCCTCAACACAGATCTGTAACACAACCACTGGATGGAATACCGGGCAATTGATGACAGTTCAGAACAGTTTGGGCAGACACCGTCTTTTCATGGAGATGCATATCTTATCTACCTCTTGTTAGAACCAGGTTAATATGCTTAAGAGTTAAGGTAACATGTATGTAGTTCCTAAGATGTAATACGCTGAATCCTGTTTTTTTTAAGACAAGAGCTTCTGCTGAGACTTATTTGTGGTTCACCCTTCATCACAGATTACTGGAAGGCTTCTCGATTAGAATAGTAAAAAAGACTCTACCCCAACCACAAATGATTTGTACTCAGGCTCTCTCATCACGGTTGTAACAAAGAGCACAGAAAAGCTATTGCCAGTGTCTCTTAAGTTTAAAATCTCATTTCCTTTATATCCTTGAATGTACCTTATCCAGTCTCAATCCCTTAAATTCAGACAGTCTATCCATCTTCTTTATCAATTTTAAGTCCTTGTAATGTTGAGTTTCCCTCTTTTTCCATGACAGCATCTTCTTTGGTAAAGACAGACATAACTGGCTCGTTTAATACTTCAGTCAAGTTCTCTTCCTCCCTCTTTAAGTCCCCTTTTGGTCTATAATCAACCCCACTTTTCCTTTTGCCACACATTGACTATTTATATGACAATCTTAGAATTTTGGTTCTATCAGTCCTGTTCCTTTTTGTAATGACTGTAACGTCATACCCACAGCAGTTTTGGATTCCTACTTAACGTCTTTCCAAGAAAGCAGGGTTTTGAGCAATGCAAAACTGGATAGCAATACTCCTATCTTATTGCTTTCCCTATTGGTGCTCAAATGATCTTAGTTCAATCAGTGACACAAACATCATAGAGGGTTTCTCTCTATGAGGTCTTATGGGTTTTCCCCGTCTGTTATCCTTGACTCACTTAATCAACTGTCTAACCATCCCCAAAGGAAGTCCTCTTGTTCAATGGTAACTTGATCCTCTCAATTTCCCCAACTAGAAGAATTCTGAACTGCTGTGAATGGACTGGTATCCCTGGTGTGAGTGCCATCTTTAAAAAGCAGTTGCACATCTGGACAAACATTGCCGGTCTGTCCTAGACATACCAGATAAGGTGAATTTGGTGTTATCCTTTTCAGACAAGTGGCTGGATTCTGGTGATCAGGATAATGCAGAAGAGGGACATGGTCCTCCTCAAGGACTGGTATCCCCTTCCTTAACACCAGACTCTGCCAGTCTCCAATGTTGACACCCTTGTCAGTGCAGGGTCAGCTGATTGGAGGAATGCCCAACAGTGCAGGAAGAAGATCATTGATCTTCTCTGCTCCAACATGGTAAATGTTCTCTCTGCTACCTCACACTTGCTTATCTCTACTACTGCTGTTACTTTCTACCAAGGCTCATACTTTAACATTCGATTGCACACAATGCTTTGCCTCACTCACTCTGACCCTAACCAAACTCTCATGCTGCTAATCCTGCACAGATGGTATCTGCGCTGTTCAATCACTCACTCACTCGGGATACTTCAACACCAATCCCCCACCAACACGAAGACCAGCAGCTTAAAACCAAATTTCATCGACCTTAAAAGCTTCCTGTCTCCTATTCCAGGAGGAAACAACTCTCAATCGGCCAGAAATAGCCAGGATGGATGGTGAGTTGTCTGATATTTGGTTGCTCATCCCTTACAAGAAGAGGATCTTGACCTGGACTCCCCCAAGCAGCTGGTTGACTGTAATCAAGTCCCTGTACTGATCTCAGACCTGCCTTTGACTTAGTATTACAGGACCCTGAAATAATTCCACAGAGGCTGGTATTCTGTCACCAAGTCACCCTTTATTTATACATGGAGAGTCCTTGACAGACCCCTGACTGAAGGGTGTCTCTCTTGATTTGACAGCATTATGGCAAACTTCCTTTGTGTCTGCACTAAACAGTAAGGCAAGACCGAAGTCCTGTGGTAGCTCTGGCAAAGGACTAAAAGGTAAGGCAGAGATGCTAAAAGTGTCCAGCTCGGCCAAAGTGAGTGAGTGCCAAGGCCGCAATTAAGCAGCCTGAGATATAGCCTGACCCCTGTGCATAATGTGGTCTTTCAGCAGTTTTGCAATATGATGTTGTGGTGGTCCCTAGGGTGCAACAGGCTGGCTCAGGTGGATCAGAGATGTGCTGTGATGATTTAGAGAGACTGGCAAGTCTGTAATACCAAGGTCCATGAACGTGGGTGTGTGGATCATGCCTTGTTTCCAAGACAGAGGTTTGGCGGTTGAAGCACCAAGCCAGGGTTAGCTTTTTTGTCAGGAATTCTTGGCATCTTGTTCCTCCCGTAGTGGGCGGTCGGATAGGAAGTTGCCTATTAATAAGGTGAGATCTACAGCTCATGTTAATTAGCAACTTGCCAATCCGAATGAGAATCTCATCTCAACACCCGAGAATTCTGAAAAATACAAGTGGTCACTCCCAATTTTGAGAAAGTCCTCAGCAGACTGCTCACACAGTTTCTCACCATTGTCCACATCAAGAAATAAAATGATGTTATCAATTTGCTAAATGGCAAATGATGATGTAAAATATGTGTTCAATTGAGATTGTACCAGATTTGAGCTTTATTTTTCAAATGAGACAAAAATAAAAAATGTCTGGAACGTAACTATTTGTTACATTGAATATTCAACATTGAAATTGAAATATGAATACGTATGCAGAGTAGTTGGCACTTATTTGTAAATAGAGTTTAGGCAGATATTATTGTGGGTTGAAATATAAAATGAAATAAAATAAATTTTAGCCTCCTATTACTGACCATTTGAAATCTGAATGTCATCTTACACTATAAATTGTTCAGTTTTTAATGAGTATGAATTGTGTGTGTGTCCGCCTTCAGAGCAAACAAATTGTTCATTGCAGGCTTTAATGGAAGCAATTTCTGGTAATGTACTTCTGGAGTTAAATCTTGATTGGTGATATTGTCAGGAAAAGTTCAACAATAGATTTCTGCTCATGCTCATTTGAGCCCCATTTGGTATTTGTGTGATCCTTCAGATTTTCTTTTGGCAATTTTATATCGAATAGTAGGAAGACTCATCCATGTGGACTCCATCTCAAGGTTGTTTCCAGTATTCTTCAGAATTAGCTCTTCTGCTCCTCCAGAGTTGACAGTTCCCACAACCAGCACACTGCAGTGGCTACATTTGGCACCCACAGTATTGAAATGAAGCTCAAAGCCTCAGACTAACTGGCAAAGTGGTTACTCCCGAGCTTGTACACATACTGGCACAAATCTAACCATTCCCCAAAAGTATTGTGGTTGAGCTTTTTCCTTCCGAGACGTAACCACTAAACTTGAATTTTGTCTTCACTTATCAGCCAGACACACTACTTGTAGCAAAATCGTTAGTTACTAAACAAGAGGGGAACTCCCATCTGAATTACCTTTCCTTTCCCTGGATGCACTGAAGGCCAACTGGAACACCCATTTGGCCTAAATCAGTACAAATCAAGAATCAAAACTGTCATTTTGTCTTGTACGACTAAGCTTAAGGCAGTACAGTATGTGTCTCATTGATTCAGTTGGAGAGCTCATTGATCTGTTTTTATTTATTTGTTAAAACGTGTAAGAAAGGATGAAGACAAAATTACTTAAGCAATTCAATTTGTACTGGGATTGCTGGCATAGGTCAGTAGCATTGTATTGATGCACTCTTCCACATGAAACCTGGAATCAAAATGTGCAATGACTTCACAAAACATGTGTAAATTATTGCAAATGTAATTTAAACATAAATTTGTACAATCGATATTCAACATTATACGGTCAATGCACTTGCAAATTAAAACAAAAATGTAAGATCATTCTTGAACGGATAATTGAGCTGTTCCTGTCAGGATGATGTGATCCCCAATAAGCCACAGTATTTTCTGCCAATCTATTTAACAGTAATAAAATACATTATTTTTCTATTATGTTGCAATGAATTTGTTTAGAAATGATAAAACTTTGAAGCAGTTCCAAGAACTATTTTTTGAGAAATGTAGTAAATAGTAGAGGAAAACAGTGACCATAAATATGATAGTTATCGTCACATTGACAGTAATGAAGAGAGACTTCCACAAGTACATGAAGAAAATATGATTTCTTTCACAAATCATGACCATGAAAACAGTAGTTGGAATTGTAATTTGACAGAAAGATGATGAGATATTTGCTAGTAGAGAAGGTAGACATAAGATGAATATTTAGATAAATTAGATGTTATCTTGTAATTCAAAAATGAAAACAAAGAATTAATATTCATTTGGTCATACAGAATTTTACTATTGCTGAAAAAAGGCAGATTTTGTTGATGCTTTTCATCTTGCACTCATCAGAACAATTCACAAGAATATCAATTTAAGCGAGAACCAATCTTTATAATTTCCCAGTGGAGAGTGCTCATTGATTAGCAAGTGGACTCTAATTACTAAAGGTGCTGCCCTGGAAGAAAAGGCAATTATTAATGATAGCTGGGTATCAGCTATGATTTGCTTAAACTTAAAACCAGGCATGTTGACTCTGACTGGTCAAGACATTGCTCTGAGAAATGAAACAGTGAATGGCTGACATTTATTTTTGTTGAGGCGGAGAGATGTTCTGCTTTTGGACTGCTGTCTACTCGTATGTCCAGCTTCCAGTACATACAAGTGTACCACACTGTAAGCTTAAATTGGATTTCTGCATGATTCTTCTCACAATCAGGATTATTGCAAATATTGTCCAATTGCACAATTCCATCCAGTGTTAAAGAAGGTAGTGTGACTTTTGTAAGCATGGGCTGGTTGGGTGCTTCTTTTCCAAACAATGAAGAATTAAGATATGCATGTTATGAAATATTGTGTAAAATATAGCAATCCCTGTCCATGAGTCAGAGTCACCCCAGAGCAATTTTTTGACAGTTAAATTAGATAAAATACTCTGTGAACTAGAGAATGTATTTTGTGCTGACAACTGGCACAACTGGTGGTTTGTTCAATGGAGACTGGAAAGAGATTTTTGATGCTGCTGCAGCTCTGAACTAAGGGAGATGACAATAGAAGGGACTGAGTGTTTGGATGGTCTAATAAAAAGTATAGTGTGTCAACCTTATGCTCACAGTGTCAAAATTTCCTTATTGAAGAACGTAATGGAAATGCATAAAAGTAGCTTTTTATCAATTCTCAGTGAATTATTTGGAACTCTGTGTAGGGCAATGCAGCTCAGAAGGCAAAAGGCAGTAAACTGCAACTGTAGCAATACACTGTGTGAATATGATGTCCTTTCCATACAAAAGAGGCAACAAGGATATGAAGGGTCACAGGGAGATCCTAAAATATTGGTTAGGAGGTATGTTTTAAGGAGGATCTGAAAGGAGCTAAGGGAGGTAGAGGGGCAGAAGGGTTTAAGGAAGGGATGGTGCCAAGGCTGCTAAAGGTACTGCTGCTGGTAATGGATCAGCGAGAGAGAGATGAAGCAAAAAAAAGCCTACATTGGAGGAAAAGTGGGGAGAGAAGAGCTTAGAAGCATGTTTTACATTTGCTACGTACAGACCAAGGACCAAAAGTTGGTAAAGCGAGGTTGTATTGGATGGCTACGTGTTTGCTGGTATGGACCATGCCTCATCTGTTTTAGTGAAATGGGGATGAGTTAACCAGGCTTACCTTTGCTGCTAGCTATTCACAGACTTCTCTTGGAAAGTGTGTCCGCAAGTACATGTACGTACTTATGCACATGTATTTATTTTTCAGAATGCACACATAGGCACACAGGTATGTGATGTTGAGTCCACTTTATTTGTGATTGCAATTCAAATCAAGTGCAAATCTGTCCCCAAACAATGGTCTGGGTTCCACAAATTAGTGTCAACATTCAATGTGATTCAGTTCTTAATGCAAACAACATTTCAGTGGAACTCTGGTGAGTAGGAATTTGAAGGAAAGAGCAGGTCAACAAATGGATCTCCTCAGATACTGAAACAATCCTTGTCCAAATGCAGTCAGGCCCAGTTAACATTTGAGCTTGGGTTGAGAAGTGACAAGTCATGATGATGCCGTACAAGTGCCAGGCAATGACCATTCCCATCGAGAGCGAATCTAACCATCTCTCCCCGAACCTGATTCTTGGGACGAAGAGATTAACCTGTCAAGAATGGTTGAACAGGATACGCCTTTATTGGAATTGAGAAGAATCAAGACTGCTCTTATTTAAACCTACACGATTCTGAAAGGGCTTGATAGGGTTGATGTTAAGATGATGTTTTGACTTGAGCGAGGGGATGTAGTTGTCAAATGAAGGGGACATTTGCGAAGGTTTGTAGCTCGGGTTGTTGGATGAGGTTGTTGTTGGCTTGCGTCGAGCTGACTGGTTATCATGCAGACGTTTTGTCACCATGCTGGGTAACATCATCATGTATGTGGACAAACCCATATACTAACCCATGCAGAACAGAACTGGAAATGACACAACCCAATTTACCAGACCGGATTATATAAATTCCAAGCAGAGTAGAACAATATTGCTTTGTCGGAGGCCGCACTGATGATGTTACCTTGTACGGTGACGAAACGTCCGAATGATAACCAGCCAGCTCAGCAAGCAAGCCAACAACTTGAGGGGACATTTATTTACAATTGAAATGCACAGGAATTTCTTCTCCCAAGAGGTCATGTAAGTCTGGAATTTTACAGGTGTGGAGGTTGGATCACTGAAAGTAATTAAAGAGGAAGTTGATCATGTTTTGAAATATCGAGGAGTTGATGGCTATTTTTGAGCTCGTTTGAAAGAGGAGTTGAGGCCATGAGACAGATCAGCTGTGACCTTGTTGAATGGGAGTAAGGCTGGAGTGTCTGTATGGCATACTCCTGCTTCTGGTTCTTATGTTCTTGACATTGAATGGTATTAATACTGCTCAATCCCCCACTAATGTCCTGGGACTACCTGGACTAACTACATAAGTATGGTGGCTCAATGGTTTGCTGTGCTGCCTCACAGCACCAGGGACCCAGGTTTGATTCCAGCCTCGGATGACTCTGTGTGGAGTTTGCACATTCTCCCCGAGTCTGTGTGGGTTTCTGCTGCATGCTCTGGTTTCCTCCCACAGTCCAAAGATGGGCAGGTTAGGTGGATTGGCCATATTAAATTGCCCAAAGTGTCCAGGGATGTTTAAATAGGGTGGATTAGCTGTGGGAAATGCAGGATTGCAGGGATAGGGTAGAGGGGTGAGTCTAGGTGTGATGATTCTATGTCAGAGTCTGGAAATCCTGAGGAGAGTAGCTCACCACTTGACTCTTCGAAGCCTACACACCATCCACAAGGCACAACTTGGGAGTGTGATGGGATCCACTTGACATGCCTGGATAAGTGCAGCTCACATAACATTCAAGGCACTTGATATCATCATTGAATAGCACCCCATCTAACCCCTTCAGCATTCACTCCCTCCATCAACAATACATAGTGACATCCATGAGTAACAACTACAAACTACAATGCAACAACTCACAGGCTCCTGAGAAGAATGAGTGGTGGTCTCATAGAAACATATAAAATCCTGATGGTGCTGGACAGGGTAGATGTGGGCAGAACGTTCCAAATATCAGGAAAATCGTGAACGAGGGGTCACAGTCTAAGAATAAGGGGTAAGTCATTCAGGGCTGAGATGAGGAAGAAGTTCTTCACTCAGAGTTGTGAAGCTGTGGAATTCCCTCCCACAGGAAGCTGTCGGGACCAGTTTATTAGATATATTCAAGAGGGAGCTGGATGTGGCCCTTGTGGGATCAAGGGGTATGGAGAGAAAGCGGGAATGAGATACTGGGATTCCATGATCAGCCATGATCATATTGAATGGTGTGCAGTCTCGAATGGCTGAATGGTTTAATCATGCTCCTATTTTTTACATTTCTGTAACACATTCCAATCCTAACACCACTACGACTAAGAAGGATAAGGGCAGCAAATACATGAAAACACCACTATCTGCAAGTTCACTTCCAAGCTACTCACGATCCTGACTTGGAACTCCATTTCTGTTCCTTCACTGTTGCTCGGTCAAAATTCTGTAACTCTACCCCTAATCTTACTGTGGATGTTCTATACTGTACAGACTGTAGCAGTTAAAAAAAGTCAGCTCACCACCACCTTCTCAACACAAATACAGATAGGCAATAAGTGCTGGCTAAACCAGTGATGCACGCATTAATGAATAAATTAAAAACACTTACAGTTTAAAACTAATAAAATTAATTAAATTTAGCATCCAGGATAAACAGTGGGCCATATTCTGCTGCGAGCAGTGAAGGAGCAATGGCCATTCATTAAACTTGCACTTGTTGTTAGCTTCACTGTTATTTGGCAATTTATTCCATATTAAGAAATTGAATTGCAAAATTACATGCTGAAAACAATATTTTACCAGTCCGATTTTATTGCTTACTGTATGCTTTGTTACATTAGTTGTTTGACATAATATGCAATAGGAATAGGTTTAAAAATTATCTTGGAACTTTTGTAATTACTTCCTCTCGCTGCAACATGCCAGGTTTGACCGTCTTGTCAGAACTTGCATAGAATGAGCTTTTCTTAAAGCTGCAATTACCATGGGGAACTTTTTTAAATGTGATATTTTTAATCTTGAAATTAATCTGTCCGACACACAACAACCTACAAAATAATTCTCCTATGCAATATATATTTTGCACCAACAGTTTCATTTGTTCTGATTTATGGATATGCACTTCTAAATTGTCAGTCGTGCCTGAGGGGGGAAAGTGGTTCAGCTACAATGGGCTGGTAACAATTGGGATTGCAGTGTACTATTTACTTATCATTCTGTTGACATTCAATATGAGGGGAGGAAAACCGCTAATAAAGCTACCTTGCTCATTCTGATTAAGTTTGCATTGCCTCTGGCATTTGTATTTACTTTTTTCCCTCTAAAATAACAATGATTCATGTTTCACATTGTCATTTTGGGGCTAATTCCCCAGTTGGGCACTCTCAGAAGACTAAGTTACTTCGAGTAACGTATGGGAAACTGCAGGTCCAGACTTCCTAATATTCAACTCTTTGGTGCAAATTCAAGACTTCAGATCCACAGTTTTGCAACTGGCACTCCCTGTAGATGTTTGATCAGAGGATCAGCCCCAGTATTGTGACTTAGTGTTATTCGGAAATGAACCAAGAGAAGGTTCAGATTTCTTGTGTGTGTATTTTCACACACCAAACTAATCTTTGGGACATCTCACTGTCCACGATCAAATTAACTTGAACAAGAAAGGGTGGGCTGCGATGATCTCCCACTTGAGAAACCTGGATGGCATAAATTTCATTGCTGACAGGTTGATCCTAGCAATACAGAAATATCCAAAGTTTAAATAGGAATGCCACCTTGGCAAATCAGGCAAAAATTCAAAGTGCCACATCCCCTGCCATGCATGTTTTGACGTTTTTAAAATACTTGCAGCTCGTGTTAAAATGAGCCTTTGAACAACCGGAGTATCCAATCAGCTATTTGTCTTTAAGTACTATGGTCATAATAATATTCAAGAATTTTTACACAAATTTCTTGTTTGAAGTATTTCATTCATTTTTGGAACTGTTTGTCAGCCTTTGGTAGTTTTTGTACTTGACAATTGAAGAAACGGTCTTCTCGGGCAGATATTTCTCAATCTCTGCTATCTCATTTAACAGTCTGAGTGGGCCTGACCAAAATACTTACACTCCTCATGTCAAATTCCCAGTAAGTGAAAAATGTATTTGAGGGATGTGGTAATAGGGGAAGAGTCAATGGAAAGAACACCAGTATAGAATATAGAGTTGTAAAACATCTTTGTGATGGATTTGCCAAGTATTTGGTGCTGAAAATTCTTTAACACGATACCAATCAAAGGCTTGTTATTAATTGTTGCATTGAGTCAGTTTTTTTTTTCATTCTTTAGTATGACTGCAGAACCACTAAGACCATCAACCAGTACCACTCATATTGCTTGCCATTTTGTGCTCAGAATATTATGTGGCCTGTTGTATAAGGTAATAGTTTTGAAGTAGTTAATGTTCATGCTGTATTGGTTCCAGCCATTCTGCTAATATCACACTCTGACAGTAGAGATATCGAGTTCTACTTGAGCTTTCAGAGACACAGATGTATCTTAACAAGGTCACAAAACTCTTGAATATTAATGCCAAACTAAATACAGATGTGCTTATAGCTGTCATGCATTAATACATCTCATCGACTTAAAAATAATACCCCTTTTGCACATATTCTATGTTGGTATTGTTGAATTATGCCTTGAAGTAGATGTGCAACATACCTTCAAGGGTCATGGTTGTGATGTCATCATGTATCATGTCATGTGACCCAATGGTACAAAGACTGATGCAGTCTCCATGGCAATGTCTCCACTACTCAGAATCCAAAGAGTCGTACAGCACAGAAAAGGTCCTTCAGCCCATCAAGTCCACACTAACCTGACTACACTAATCCTGCTTTCTAGCACCTGACCCATATCCTTGAATGGTATGACATTTGAAGTGGTGGTCTGGAAACATTTTGAAGGTTGCGAGATTTCTCTATTACCCTCACAAGCAGCGCATTCTAGATTCCCAGTACCCTCTGGGTGAAAGACTTTTTTTCATCAAAACTTCTCTTAAAACCCCTGCCTTTCACCTTAACATGATGCACTCTTACTGTTGATCTTTGAACCGAGGTAAACAGCTGCTTTCTCTCAACCCTGTCCCTGCCTCTATTGATCTTACAGATATCTATCAGGTCCCCCTCAGCCTTTTATACTCTAAGGAAATCAACTCAGGACTATCCAACCTTTCTCCATAGCTAGAATACTCCATACCAGTTCGAACTCCCCTGCATTCTGTCAAATCCAATCACATCCTTCTGATAGTGTGATGATGACCATAGCTGTACACAGTACTCCAGCTGTGGCCTTAACAAATTTTGTACAATTTTCAACATAAAATCCCTGTTCTTATAATCCATGCCACGACAGATAATGGCATGTATCCTGTGTGCCTTCTTAATGACCCCTTTAATCTGTCCTGATGCCTTCAGGGATCAGTGGACAAGCTCCCCAAGATCCCTTTTTCCCTCTGAGCTTTTTATTATCCTGCGTTTTGAGTACTCCCTTGCCTTGTTACTTTGTCCAAAGTGCATCACCTCCTTCTTTTCAGGGTTAAATACCATCTGCCACTGATCTGCACATCTAACCAGCCCACCTATATCTTCCTGTAAAGTAAACCTCATGATTAATCGGCCTGCCAAAATTTGTGTCATTTGCAAACTTACTTGGCATTTCCCTACTAGCCCCTATACAATCACTCACTCACTCACAGTATGCCACTGGTCACTGGCCTCCCACACTCTGTCACCGACCACTGAGCTAATTTTTGATTCATCTTGGCAAGTTACTCTGGATCCTGTGTGCTTTTACTTTGATCAATCTCCCGTGTGGGATTGTTCCTGAAATCTGTATAAACTACTTCAAATGAATACCCTCATGTACACTCCTGATATCTCAGTCTCCATCTCCTTGGCCTCTCTTACAGTATGATGCACTGAGGTCGTTGTGCTACTGTACATCTGAATTGCTGAGCTTGAGCCCCAACACCACAAGTGCTTGTGGTTGCAGTATACAAATGTAGCCATCAGATGCTGGAATGGAATATCATTCAGACCTTCAGTTCTGCGTCATCTATGTCTTGCTCATCTGTTCCTCGAACCAACAGAAATATCACATTGTGAGAGCTGAAGGTCATCAGCTATTATATCCTAACTCATCAGTGCATTCTCTCCCAACAATCACTGGATAGACCCAAGGCAAAGCAAAGACAAAAGAGGAATTGGTGGCAGTAAGCTTTTTATGATCAGGATCAGGAACTGGTGGACCCCATTGTAGTTCATAATCCGTAGCAAAGTGTTGGTTGTTTGAGAAACTCCAGTTCAGAGTTGATGAGCTGGAGTCTGAGCATTGAACACTGCGACATGTTGGGGAAGGGAGGAGTTACCTGGATCCTGAATTTCAGGAGGCAGCCACGCCCCTTTGACTAACTCCCACAAATTCAGTCAGAGGTCAGGGACAGGAGTGTGTGACTGTGAGCGAGGAAGGCAGAGGGATCCAGGAGGCAATGCTGAAGGAGACTCCGCCCTTGATCTTGTCTCACAGGTTTGAGATTCTTTCTGCCTGTGTGGACAGGAATGGGAGCTATAGGGAGAATGAGCAAACTGACCATAGCACTATGGTTAATGGAGTTATTCAATGTGGGGAGAGAAAAGTGAAATGTTGGTGTAATTGGGGATAGTATAATCAGGGGAATAGACATTCTTCTCTGTGTGGCCAGGATTGAGATTATGGTAAAAGTTGAAGGAGCTGAGGCTCAGCAGAGTTATTAAAGTTTCCAGAACAAGTAATCAAGCAGATAAGATGAGAAGGCTCAAAAGTCTAACTTCAGACACAGCAGATAAGGCAACAACAATGAAGTGGTGGGTCCACAGTCAATGTAGGACTGTGTGTTCTAATTAAATGCACACAGTGTATGTAACAAGTTAACTGAGCTTGTAGCGCAGATTGAAATTGGCAGGTACGATGTTGTGGGTAGCACAGAGTTGTGGCTGCAGGGGAATCGGGGCTAGGTCCTAAATATCCAAGGAAAAACATCCTATCAAAAGGACACGCAGATAGTCAGATGGAGCGGGTTTGCCTTGTTTGTAAAAAAAAAATGAAATTAAATCAATAGCAAGGAGCAATATTGAATTGGAAGGCATAGAATTGGTGTGGGTAGGATTGACAAACTGCAAAGGAAAGAAGACCCTGATGGGAGTTGTATGCAAGCCTCCGAGCAGCAGTCAGGCTGTGGGGAAGAAAATAAATCAGAAGACAGAAAAGGCATGTAAGAAAGGCACTACTACAATAATCATGGGGGAGTCAATATGGGCAAAATCAGGTTGGTAGTGGATCTCAAGAAAAGGAGTTTGTGGAATGTCAGAGGTGTTGTTTTGGTGCAGCTTGTGGTAAAGCCCACTTGTGAACAGACAATTCTGGATTGGGTGATGTGTCATGAGGCCGACATGATTAGGAAGCCTGAGGCGAAGGACCCCATGGGTGGCAGTGACCATAATATGATGGCATTCACCTTGCAGTTTGAGAGGGAGAAGCTGGAATCAGATGCAATGATATTGCAATTGTGTAAAGGTAATTACAAAGACATGAGAGAGGAACTGGCCAGAGTTGATTAGAAGGGGAGCCTGACAGGTAAGATGATGAAGCGGCAATGGCAAGAGTTTCTGGGGGTAATTTGGGAGGCACAGCAGAAATTCATCCCAAGGAAGAAGCCTACTAAGGGGAGGATAAGGCAACCATGGCTGACAACGGAAGACAGGGACAGCATAAAAGCAAAAGAAAAATTATACAATGTGGTGAAGATCAGTGGGAAGCCAAAAGTTTGGGAAGCCTTTTAAAAAAAACCAGCAGGAAAAATATCTAAAGAAGCAATAATTGGGGAGAAGAAGAAATATGAGAATAAGTTAGCAAGTGATATAAAAGAAGATTGCAAGAGGTTTTTTGATATCCAAAAGGTAAGAGAGATGCAGGAGTGGACTTTGGACTGCTGGAGATGCAATAATGGGGAATAAAAAAATACCGCAGGAAGTTTTCCCAGTGGAAGACATCAGCATATCAGAACTTTGAGACTTGGCGTTATGGGTGTGTGTAGTTGCTGGGGAAATGAAAGTTCTGAAGGTGGATAAATCACCTGGATTACTCCCCAGGATTCTATAGGTGATGGCTGAGGAGATTTTAGAGGCATTGGTGATGACCTATAGGACGGTTAGCCTGACGTCCGTTGTTGGTAACATTTTAAAATCCATTATTAAGGATGAAATTTCAGGTTGCTTGGTAAAATAGGGCTGAGTCAACATGGCTTCACCAAGGGAAGGTCATGTCTGACAACTCTAATAGAATTCTTTGAGGTTTTTACAAGCAAGTTAGACAAAGGAGAGCCAGTGGATGTGGTCTATTTAGATTTCCAGAAGGCCTTTAACAAAGTGTCACACAGGAGCCCACTAAACAATAGAAGAGCAAGGGCAAGGTACTGGCATGGATAGAGGATTGGCTGACTGGCAGAAGGCAGAGAAACGAGGTAAAAGTCTTATTCAGGATGGGAGCCGGTGACTAGTGGAGTTCAGCATGGGTCTGTTTTGAGACCACAACAATTCAAGTTAATCATTAACGATCTGTATGAAGGAACTAAGGGCATTGTTGCTGAGTTTGCAGATGACGCAAAGCTGAGTGGAGGCACAGGTAGTGTTGTGGAAGTGCAAAGGCTGCAGAAGGACTTGGGCAGGCTGGGAGAGTGGGCAAAGAAGTGGCAGATGGAATACAATGTGGGAAAATGTGAGGTTATGCACATAGGTAGGAAGAACAAGGCATGGACTATTTTCTAACTGGGAAAAGACTTCGGAAATCTGAAGCAAAAAGTGACTTGGGAGTCCTAGTTCAGGATTGTCTTAAGGTGCAGGTTCAATCGGCAGTTAGAAAGGCAAATGCAATGTTAGCATTCATTTCAGGAGGGCTGGAATACAGGAGCAGAGATGTGCTGCTGAGTTTGTATAAGACTCTGGTCAGACTGCATTGGGAATATTGTGAGCAGTTTTGGGCGCTCTTTCTGAAGAAGGTTGTGCTGGCTTCAGCGGGGGTCCAGAGGAGGTTCACAAGAATGATTCCAGGGACGAAGGGTTTGTCATATGAAGAGCAATTGAGGACTTGGGGTACTCCGTGAAGTTTAGAAGGATGAGGTGGAATCTGATGGAGTGGATGTGGAGAAGATGTTTTCATGAGTAGGCAAGACTAGGACCCGAAGGCACAGCCTCAGAGAGAACAGACGACCCTTGAGAACTGAGATGAGGAGGAATTTCTTCAGCCAGAGGGTGGTTCATCTGTGGAATTCATTGCTGCTGTGGAGGCCAAGTGATTGAGTACATTTAAGACTAAGATAAATAGATTCCTGATTGATGAAGGCATCCAGGGTTATGGGGAGAAGGCAGGAAAATGGTGCTGGCAAGAGCAGACTCAATGGGCTGAATGGCCTAATTCTGCTCCTATATCTTATGGGCTGTGGGAAACTCGCTGAGACAAACCTTGCCCATTACCTCAGACTGGAAGAATTGTCAAATACCACTAGGTGTCAGGAGTGGTTATCTAGAAAAATAAAACATTGTCCATCTGCTGCTGAATGCTTAACCGACAGGGAATTGAGAAAGATAGGTCATAAGAAGTCGAAGCTGAGGTAAGCAATTCCATCCATTGAGCCTATTCTCGCATTTAGAAGGATCACACGTTTAGTCCAGTTTCATGCCTGCCCTCCAATACCGCTGATAATGAAAGAGCTGTGAAATCAGCCTTGAATTTATTCGATGATCCATGAATAAAAGAAATTCCGACATATCACTGTCCTGAATGTAAGACTCCTTACTTTTGAAATTGTGATTCTAAATTCAGTCAAGGGCAAACGTTCTCTCAGCACATAACCTATTAACCTCCCTCAGATCTTACATGTTTCAATGAGATCATCCCTGATTTTTCTAAAATCTAAAATCTCCCAAGGGTAATTTATGTAAATGAGTGGGATAAAAGGGTTGATTGCCCAATTTGAGTGGATGATGAAATTGGGGAATCATAGACTTTATGACAGCCACTCAATTGAAATATCCTAATCTTGGATTATGGGCCTGCAAAGACCCATCCAGAGAATACTGGGATTGGTGTTGTCTTAAAAAGAGCATCAGGTTGGGGCATCAACCTAAGGCTTGTTCTGATGAATGTACGTTTGTTTACCATGTAATCTTTGATTGAATAAAAGGAATAAATTACGCAGGATTTGAAATCAATAGCTAACAGCTCAAGCTCTGTTCAACAGAACCTCAGTCTTGTCAGGTGCCATCTGCCTCAAACTGATGATCTCATTGTGGGATGTTTTCAGCCTCTAGTTGATCAGGATTACTCTGAAGCTGATATGAAATGTTGCCATTGCCTGAGGATTCCCAAGTTTAGATCAATAACATAATGTTCAGTCACTATGGAGCCCAATTATGTTCTGTCTCCAAGATGCTCCTTAAAATATCTCTCTTTGACTAAATTGTTTTTTTGTTTTTGGCACATTTACTCATATTTCCCTCTCACTGTCAAATCTTCTCTGACACTCGTGATGTCCTTTTTATAGGATTGTACCAGGTAAAAAATGCTCTCTCTCTGCGGCTTTGCCTGAAGGTTTCCACACATTAATTGTGGGACGGAAAGGATCCTGATGCTCATTGGTTTGGTACTGAACACTGCAGTGGAATAAAGGTTAAAAATGATCCACGATTTCCAATTGTCCAGGCATTGACTTTTATTAATTAACAGGTGTCTCAATAATATTATGATCAGAAGCATTCTATTTCAATCTTTCACTCAAATTGCCATCTGAATTGGTTTGCCATGAAAAAGAAATACATAGTACAAGAATAGATTAATGAATTGTGAAACTTGGGTACTAATTTTCATAGATTCAGGTCTTAGTTTATATTAATTGAAGACATGATTATTGTTTGCCATGAATTATTTAAAATAATGCAAAATTAAATTTGATCCCACCTCCCAATGAGGATCTGTGAAAGATCTATTTCGATGTGTTTTATAGCAACCTCAGCCTTGGATATATTTAATAATTCACTGATGAAAGAAATTCCTCTACGTCTCTGTTCTAAATGTGAGACTCCTTATCTTGAAACGGTGCCTCCTCATTCCTGATTTCATGAGGGGAAAGAAACATTTGTCAGGATTAACCCTGACAAGCCCCATCAGATGGCTATGTATATTCACTTAGAATAAGCCTGGTCTTGACCTGACTCAAACCTATGACCTCAGAGATGTATAAGATTCATATTTGAAATCTGTGTTACTGAATCCATATGGAATTCTGTTGTTGTCACTGTCACTGTTCATAATCAGGACTAAACATGATCTAATTGCTGCAGTAATTTACTTTGAAACATTTTATTCTGTGGATGTGGTAGTAAAAAGAACTTTAGTGATTTATTTTTAACGTTGTGATGCTGTTGCACTTTGCATCAAAATATATCACTTATTGATTATGCCTTTATTTTGTAAATTACACTGTTCTTAGCTTGCTGCCTGCCAAACAAAAGGATAAACAATTTTCCAAAATAACCTTTCAGAAAAAAAGGCCTATTTACTTTTATTTACGTTCATTTCATTCATAAAACAATCTTTCACAACTTAGCGACGTCATGAACTCATCATTCTGACTGTACCCAATTCAATTCTAAACTGCCTATAGGTCTCCGAAACCACTTTGTAAAATTCAAGAGTTTTTTTATCATGTGATTAGATGTCACACTTGAGTTTAGATTCAAGACAGACTGGTCAAAGAGAAGGCAAAGTCAAAAACTGTCATCAGGCTTGGACTTTAATGTTCCACTTTTTAACTATACGGCCATACTGAATACTGTTACACGTTGTAATAAAACATATATTAGACTCTGATCTTCTGATTAGTTCTTACCTGTGTTCAGACCATGTGCTTGGAAGACACTCTATCATTCTTGAGGGTTCTAATTTTATCCACACTTTGCTATTTCTATTCAGTATTGTGAAGCTCCATGACATCATTCCAAGATTAATCCAGGGTCCTGCAACTCATCTTCCCAAGTGTTTTACCTCTATCGTAAGCATAGTCAGAATATACACTGGTAACTCGTTTTCACAAGATTTCCAGCACATTTGTTTCTTATCTCCTACCTCTTCTGAAATATTTGATTTGATCCATCTGATTCAGTAAGTAGATCAAAGAAGTCTAGGACCAGGTGCACCGAAAGTTGAGAAAAAGTGATCTCGCTTTATGTCTGCTGGCTTAAATCAGAGATTCAGTTCATCTGGCTGAAGGAACTTGTGGTAATGTAACTACAGGAATGTACAAGAATTATCAATTGGTGCTGTAGCTTCTCCAGTAGTAAAGATGGGTACTGTTGTTCATGACCCGAAATAAATGAAGTATTCCATTCACGTATTGTCATTCTTCATGTAAAGAAGCTTGTTCACGCCATTATTGACCGTTCTTTAAACTTTTGTTCTGAGGCACAAATGCCACGTTGGTTCGGGAATGATTTGGTCTGTTGCTTGTTCCGCCCACCAAAATGCACATCTTCGAGATGTGACCTCCTTTGCTACAGTGAATACATTGTTGGCAAAAGGCTGGAGAGTTTTGTCTTCAGTGATGTGAGTTTTTTGAACTACATCTGTGTTAAAATATTATAGTATTAGAATTTTTAGGATTTCTTATTAATGTTTTCATGTATAACATGTTGTTTAGATTGGAGCTATGCCTCCCCTGGTGAAGTGATTTTGGTAATTAACATGGTTTTAGTAGTGCATAATTTTCTGCATTAAATTGAATCTCCATTGCTTCTTGAACAGTTTCCTAAGGTCTGAATCTACTGCTATCTGGACTGGTTGTTTTCGAGTTAGATTGTGTTTGATTAAAGGAGTTCAATGACAACATCTGTCTAGAGATCAAAAATTCTGTTTCAAATGAGCTTTTGATCTATGTTTCTACATGTGCATGTTGTAGATAATTTCATCAATGATCTACACTACCTACAGACTCTCCTAGAAAATTCTGTCTCCTATTGAAGCATAATCTCACAAGTGTACTATTTGTACTTGAAATTAAATATAGTTCAAATGCTGTTAAAAAGTTATCAAATGTATCTCGTTTCTAAATAAAAATGGAAATAACTGCAGATGCTGTAAATCAGGAACAAAAACAGAAGTTACTAGATAGACTCAGCAGTTCTGGTAGCATTTGTGAAGAAAATGAGAGTCAATGTTTCGGGTACAGTGACCCTTCCTCAGATTTTTTTAAAAGTTGGAACAATGGAAGCAGCCTGAAGGGGTATGGTCAAACTTCCACAGAACCAGGATCTTTAGTTTAGCTTTCAGCAGTTGCTGTTGGGGGGTCTTGAAGAAATGAAAGCTTGTTTTTGTCCCTGTCTCAGTTACAGGCAAAAACTAGGTGTTATCTGCCTGCTATGGGAGTCGCATGTGAGACAATGTGTTTTCGGAATTTACCTTTTTGCCAAGGGTGTGTTTATGGGCAGTACAATATTGGAACCGTTAATTAGCAATAGTTACTGTATCGGTTATTCTGTTAAATTTTCCATTAGAATTGTTATTCCAATTCCTCCTTTCTTTTGTCGTGTTTTCACTATTTGCTTTAAATCCAGTCGGTTGATCAATCAAATTGCATCTGGGACCTCACATTTACCTTTAAAATAAGAAATAGTCGGGGCTAGGTTACCTTCTTAATATATTTTGAGGGAGTTTGCTCTGGTCCATAACAATAACAATTGAATGTGATCTGAAAGCTCTTCAAAAGAAAATAAATAATTAATTCCGAAAGCAGCTCAGGCGAAATGTGAATATGGCTACAAAAAAAAAATGAACATTGATTTAAATCAATCAGTTACTCTTCTGTGTAGTCACCAAACTCTAAGTGACATCCAAAACAATACCCTCTATAAAAGCAGCTGACAACTTGTGGCTGTACAAAGAGTAACTTAGCTGGACTTTTCTGTTCCCTGTTGTGGAGCAATGCGAGTTTCGTGGAAACTGCTATCTCCGTGAAACTGAAATATTTGTTTTACTCCAATCGTGTCAAGCAAAAGAACTGCATAATTCAGTTAAAGTTAAAAATCAAGTGTAGTATGTCAGCTGGCATAACCAAATAGGATTACATTGTAAATGGTGCTGTCGAGTACCTGCTGAGATTAGGTTGTTCACATTTGTTACCACTGTGGCTATGTTTATTTGGGAAAGAGATACTTGCCTGTGAGGCGAGATTATTGAGCACTACTGTGAAAATGCAAAGAATGGGAGTTAAAATTTAATGCAATAATAAATAACAGTTTGGCGGAAGTTTGCCTATATTGTATAATGTAGCTTAAAAGTAAAATTATGGAGAAACTCAGCAGTGCTGGCAGCATCCATGGAGACAGAAACACAGGGGTTGTAGGATCATATTGAACTCTAAACATGAACTCTATTTCACTTTCCATAGATGCTGTCAGATCTGCTTAGTTTCTCCAGCACTGCATTTTAACTTAGGATTTCCAACATCTGCAATATTTTTCTTTTGTTTCAATGATATTTTAAAATTCCATACCTTTCAAAAATAAAACTTTAGCATTTGTCTCCACTAAGAATACAAGAATCAGGGGAGAGTTGTGAAATTAGAATGACAAGAAATGGCCATACTTTTTTTTTTGAACAACATAATTCACAGGAAATAAAACAGCCAAAAATCTGCTGATCAAAATTAAATCATCTCATGTTCAACTCAAAGTATTAAAGAGAAAAGATAAGGTTATACACTGCAGTAACATGACTTACAAACTTTCACCGGTAGCAGTCTACATAGAGGAAATGCAACCAGGCTGTTAATCAATGTAAATCCGAATAACAAACTGGTAACAGGTCTTGATTTTATTTGCATAGATTGTGGAGTAACATACTTCACAATTGTGCTGACACTTGAAGCTGTCTTTTGTTCTTAACTGTGTCGTTCAATAGCACTCCTGGCATTATTTAAATAGCTCTTAAATATGCTTTTCACTGTTTAATTCTGCACGTACTTTGATGTGTGTTGGTCAGAAAACTAGATTTTGAAAGTAAGGCAACTTGTGTAAACATCACTTCAGAGTGGAAGTGTAGAATGAAAGAAACTATAGCATCATAAAATGTATATGTAATTTGTATTTCTTTCTTTGGCCTGGTAAACAATGCTTTGTTTTGCGGTTCCAGTGAAACAATGTAATTTGATATTTTTCCAGTAAAAGTGATCATCAACTAATGGGGAGAAATATCATTTTCTTGAATGCTTACCATTCTTCCGTTAAGAAGTATGCAAAATGTTTAAATTTATCTGTAAGAAACTATTGATTGCAGGTGATTTGCTGTCAGGTACCACTACTGATCAACATTTTGTCTTTGAAGCTCTTTTTTTAATGGCTACCCATTTAAGAATCTTCAAGCCTTGCACAAACAACAAAGCCCTTGAAATGTCACTTGCACAAGTGGCACTGTGGAAAATTTATGTGAAAAAGAATAATAGATTCAAGTTCAAAATCTTAATCTAATTTTCTTTAAAAAGTGCAAACATTACGAGCAAGTTTCCAATGGTAGATTTGTGAAGTGTGATTCTGGAATCCTACATGTCGTAGACTGGTACACCCACAGCGACCCGAGGTAGGGGATAATTAGCCTGGACAGTATGTTGTGGTACCAATCACAGCTTGTGGTTGGGATACATTGCTGCCACCAATACTCCTTTCCAGAAGTTTTAAATCAACCTATCTATGTTATCACACGCATCTTGAACAAAGGCTCAGTGGTCGGGACATTAAATTTGCACCATTGGAGCCCTTAATCATCCTTGCCTTTTTTTTCTTCTCATCAACCTGTACAGGGGTAATGTCCTCCCTCTGAGCAAGGAGGCGAGTGTTCAAGTCCCACCTGTTCTAGAGGTATGGAATATAGTGCAATGTGGAGGAGTATTGGAACTATTAAGTCCTATAACTAGAATAATGATAATACTCTTTCAACATTGGTGATAGAGGGCAAAGAAAAAGCCGACAAATGGGGGAGAAGAAAGAGGCTCAGGAGGCAAGGGGAAAGAAGAAGAGGCCTGAAAAGTGGGGTTTGGGTGGGAAGAAGGAGGTTGCAAAGGAGAGTGAACAGTTTTAAGCCTGTTAACAGCATACAGTGTCCTTGGCTGTATTAATGCAGCCTTGAGTACAAGAATAAGGAGGAGAGGTTGAACTTTTCTAAATCACTTGTTAGACATCAGCTGGAGTATTGTGTGCAGTTGTGGATGGCTCATTATAGAAAAGATGTCAACGCGTCAGAGAGAGTGGGGGAGCAATTTACAGGAATGGTTCCGGGAATGAAAAACTTCAGCAATATGGATAGATTGAGAAGTTGCGTCTTTTCTCCATAAGAAGGCTGAGAAGAGGTTCGAGCATCATGAGTGGGCTGAATGGAGTACTTATGGAGAAGCTGTTCCTCCTCATAAAAGGAACAAGAAGGCACAGATTTAAAATGAAATGCAAAAGAAGCAAGTGTATCATGAAAGAAAACTTTTCACACAGCGAGTGGTTTGGGTATGGCATGCAGTACCTGGAGGCAAGTTCTACTGAGGTATTCGAATGGGCATTGGTTGATTATTTGGAAAGAAATAGAGCAAAACCGTCTTGGGGAGAGGGAAGACAAAACAGGAGATTGGCACTAGGTAATGATGCAGTTCTGGAATTTGCATGATAGGAAGGCTGTGATAGTAATTGAGAGGGTGCTGAGGAGATCTACTAGGATGTTGCCTGGGTTGGAGAGTTTCAGTTATGAAGAGAGATCAGACAGAGTAGTTTTGTCTTCCTTGGAGCAGTGGAAATTGAGAGGGGACATGATTGTGGTGTGTAAAATTGTAATTGGCCTAGATAGAATAGACAGAAAGAAACCTTTCCCTTTGGATGGATCATTGATCAGGGGTCATAGATTTTAAGGGAAGGGGCAGAAAGTTTGGACCAAATGTGAGGTAAAACCTCTACACTCGGAGGGTGATGGGAATCTGGAACTCACAGCCTGTAAGGGGTGGTTGAGGCAGGAACCTTCATAATATTTAAGAAGTATTTCTATGTTCACTTGTGTTGCCATGGCATATGTGGCTATGGACTAAGTGCTAGAAAATGGGATTAGGATAGTCAGGTGATTGTTTTTGGCTGCCATAGATGGAATGGGCCAAAGGGCCACCTTCTCTGCTGTAGATCTCTATGACTCTAAGAAGAGGCAGTAGAAGTATAATGGGCTGAATGTACTGTAAAAATTCTGTGTTTCTGTGAACTGTGGAATACTTAACGACCTAGAAATCAAGAAATCTTAAAATGGTGAAAGTTGGGAATTTCTTGGAAATGAATGTGGGAATTCTAGCTAAGGCTATATAAAATCAGAGTTACATTTTGGGCAGATGATTTCGTGGAGACTAGTGCAAACAACAATGTCAGTTTTTCAATGTAAATCTGAGATACACTAAATAGGTAGAGTGTCCCTAGTTAAAAGTTCCTAGAAATATGTATGTAGAATGGAAGTGCATTAGCTGTGACCTCACCAGTTTATGGAATGTATATTTTGGGCAGAAAGATCTGTTGACTACAGACATACACATATATATTTGTGTTGCTAACCTATGCCTGTTATTTCACACCAATTTAAATATGGTGGTATCCACGAAATTAATACTTTGCTCATGTGATGTGTCTTTGTCTAAAGGAGCAGTGATGATTGACGATAATGATAATCTGCTACTGTGCAAGTCAAAATGTCACATATGTAAACTAACTACAGAAGACACTGTTACAAGGTTAAATGAAAACCGAAAGAACTGCGGATGTTGTAAACCAGAGACAAAAACAGAAATTGCTGGAAAAGCTCAGCAGGTTTGGCAGCATCTGTGGAGAGAATCAGAGTTAACTGAGGAAGCGTCACTGGACCTAAAACATTAATTCTGATTTCTCTCCACAGATGCTGCCAAACTTGCTGAGCTTTTCCAGCAACTTCTGTTTTTGTCACTGTTTTGAGGTTACTGCTTCACCCAATAAATTAGTCAGTGAGAATGAAAAAAGGAGCCCCAGAAAACCAAAAGGTAAGTTCTGAAAATTATAAAGTAGAACTTGAGAAAATCTTGAGTAAAATTTGCTTTGACTTCGGATCAGAATTAAAGAAGTTGAGATGGTTGTATAATACGAATGATGGAGGTGATGCAATTATTTGACAGATTAATAGTTACAAAGTGTCTTATCATGCAAAAGGAGCTCTTGATGTTCTGTACGGATAGTTACAAAGAATACAGAAATGAATATGTTTTCCTTAACCTGTGCTATGAAATAATTTGTCCTCACTGTGGCTTGTGGTTCTAATTATTGGCACCAGAAGAATGTGAAGAGTTTGTAGAAAACTTGGAACAGATTTAATAAAATGGCTTCAGGACTGAGATTACAATGAGCCTGAGGCTGCTCCACTAAGAGGAAAAAAGTCTGATGAAATTTGAGGGAGGAGTATAAAATTATGAAGATGCCAGATAAAATGGTTAGAAACTGCTTCCAGTGGCTGAAGATATTGTAATGAGATGACCAAGATTTAACTTTATTTAAATTAATTCATGAAAGAACCAGAGATAACATGGTTAAAAGCCTTTACACAAAGAGTGGTTAGCCTTTGGAATGCGCCCCATCCCTCATATTGCGCTGGCTACAGATTTGAACAACCATTAATAATAGGAAACTGGATAAATGGTTTGAGAAACTGGGGAATGAATGAGAAGGGTGCAAGGAGGGGGTGGGGCTGTGTGTAGGGTGGTCATTGCTGACTGAATTTATCTTTGAAAGAACTGGCACAAGCCCAATTGGCTAAATGGCCTTTGTTGTGCCCCACTCTTCTACAGGACTCAACACACATTGTAAAAGTACCTCGGAGAACCAGTTGAGGACTGGTGGGATGGGTTTGGGGTAATGGCGGGAGGTGGGTGTGGGGCTCTTGTGTGGGTTATGTCAAATACAAGGTACAGATAAAGGATAAGCACCAGAGACCATTATTTCCCTTTCTGGCACAGGCTGGGATACAACAGGAAATAAACTAAATCTAAAAATTCGGAGATGGAGCAAGTAAAAGTTGAGGAATCAACCATTGGTAGCAAATAACTTATTAAATACAGTTCTTGTTTTGCTAAAGAAATTATGACTGCGTACCTTAGTAGTTACAGATCAAATTAAAAGCTAGAAATCAATACAGGAATGATCAAATATTTTAAGCAAAGTGATGAATTATTTTCAGCTGGAGAAAAACCATTGATAGAATACTGACAATCTGGGTGAAATAATATCGTATGTAGCATATGACCAGAGAAATTGCTATGACTTGCTTGGGTAGTGCACTGGAAATCAAGCCCTGATATTTCTGGAGATATCACAAAAATTATTGTTGAAAGAAATATACAAAATCCCCAACTACCTAGTTTTCAGACCAAGTTGATAGATAGCACAGATTAAGCTTCTGTGTTTAATCAGAAATCATTATTTATTACAGGTCATTAGATTCTAGCTCCATGCAAACAACTAAACTAGATTATGTAAACTCGACAAATTATGACTCTAAACCCTTACAAACTTTGTCTTACATAAACACACATATAATCAGAAGAACAAAACACTTGGGCGGTTGGAATACTGGAAAAATGGTTGTATAGTCTTTGTTCCCCAGGCTTGTTAGGTTGGTCTTGCTAATTCAAAGCTTTCTTTTCAACTTTGCTGTATCCAATGCTGCCACTTGTTTACATGAGGCACAGGGCACAAGTTTCATTTACAAATGTCTCTGACTTATTGAATTCTAAGTCAAAATTTGCAACATGTGCTGAAGGCGAGATACCTTGTTTTTTTTTTCCCCAGTTTTCAGTGGCTTATAAGAGAGAGAGATTTTGACTACCACAGATGTGCTGGTGTCTCTCCTGGTCTGGTTGAAGCTTTTGTTTGTTTTGCTCACAGCCTAAGATGTATATATGAATGTATATGTATATGTATATGCCGTATGTGAGCAGATAGAGACTAGGTGGTGGGTCCTATCTCAATGCTATGAAATCAGCCCAGAGACAAGCTGGAGTTTGGAAACCCTTTCACTGCCCAGTGATGCAATTTTTATTGTAAGCTTCCAGTCCCAGTCCCAGCCCCAGCTGGGATGAAAAGTCAAGCCTTCTAAATTATAATGTCAGTTGACGATGTTCCCAACATTTAGTTCTTTAACGTTTTTCCCATTCTTACCTGTTGCTCAGAGAAAATAGAATGCTTTTTTTACCATTATATAGAACCGTGACCTTTAAGCATATCGCTATGAGAACATATCTAACATTATCAAGTGAGTTAGATTCATTGCTCACCTCAACAGGCCATTTTCCCCGACTGCCTCTTCATTGTTTATCTAATTTTAATCCTTTTCCCATTCTGCTTCCCTTTTACTCGGTGCCCTTTCTCATTTATTTGCTTCGCTGCTTGGGTCAACAGTTGCCAAATGTCATTTTTTCTCCACTGGTGTCCATCAAGTCCATTCTGTTGCTGCCTCCAATTTGTACTCTCCTCTTGATTGACTGTTTTCAAATTCTTATCCATATAAACTGTGACCTGATAAATCAACAAGAAAAAGAGGGAAAAACATAAAAGCCAGATTTTTGGAGGATTTCTGATATTATGGCACGGGATAATCCAAGTACTCGCTCACAAGTTAAATGGCATTTGCAACTAAATACCTGTTGGTCTCATGCAACTTCAGAGTAAGCCAGTCTGCATCTATGAAGAGCAAAATTAACGGATATAGATTTTTTTTCATTAAAAGGCAGAAACTTAAGCTAACAGGAAGAGTTGCAACCTCAACGATAGCAAGAGAAAATGTTTGAAATTGTCCAAGAAATTTAAATAGAAGTTTAGTCGAATCAGCTGCAAAATAGGCAAGTGATACAGTTGATCTGAGTTGTGGTGACTTTTGGTTTAAACCACCACTAGTCATTTCTCCTTAATGAGAGAGCAGCCAATGTACTGGTAAGATTATGGCAACTTTACCTTTTAGATCAAAAATAATGCAGTTTATTTTTCACACATTGTAATTGGTTGTATTTTATTTATGAACGACTGCTTGATAAATAAACATGCTATTCTTTTTATTCATTAAACTATTAGCAGAATTGTGGTGTTATATTTGGTGATTATACGATTAATTTAGGATGTGAATGAGCTTATAAGAATCAGATCTGGAAGCCATTTGCAGAGGGAATTTTTTTAACAGGCTTATTTTATGTTTTTACAATGTCTTAAATGATGACTGATACTGTTTGTTTTTGCTTGGCCTCACCGATTTCAAAGGGAAAGTATTATGGCAGCAGAATGAGATGAGATCATGGCATCCACATGATACACTCAAAAATTATCTCCTAGTTTCAAATCAGGTACAGTTTTTCTTAGCATAAGTTGACAAAGCCATCTTAACAGCAAACTATTAGGTAAAAATATACAGTGGAAACATGTAAAAAGACAGTGTGCAAATGCATTTCAAAGTCTTATTGTAAGGATTTCTTTAAAAGTAAGCCTAAAGGGAAGATTATACATCCAACATGGTAGGATGGCCAAGGCTAGTTTATATACTTAGGCCATTATGTTGCACTGTGATCAATGGATATTCATGAGATTACCAGTTTTTTGTCTTGATCCAGGTAAATCCTGTTGTGACCCATGTCTCAAAAACTACTATTCTATATTTGTTGGGTGACTAGAACTGTGCTGCTGCTATTTCTGCTGCTGTGCAATATTTTAATTTCCTTTTGAAAATGAAAACTGCATGTAATTCAATCATGGGATGTGGGCATAACTTGCAATGTTGACATTTATTGTCCATTACAAATTGACTTTAAGAAGGCAACAAAGTTGCCTTCCTGAACTGCTGCAATGTGTTTGTGAAGGTACACCAACAGTGTCATTAAATAGGGAGTTCTGGGATTTTCATCCAGTGACATTGAAGGAATTATGATATAATTCCAAATCAGAATGGTGTGAGACTTGCAGATGGATTTTAAGGTGATGCTGTTCCCATGTCTCCTCCCTTCATTCTTGTAGGCAGTAGAAGTTGGAATTTGCTGCTGAATAAAGATTTCGAATTTGCAGTGCTGCATCTTGCAGATGGTACGCACTGCAGTCATAGTCCACCAATAGTGGACGGTGTGAATAAGGTGTTGAGGTGCCAGTTAAATTGGCTGCCTGGATCATGTTGAGCATTTTAAATATTGTTAGAATTGAAATCAGCCAAGCAACTGGGCGGTTTTCCATGAGACGCTGACTTGCATAGACGTTGGTCATGAGGCAGGGACTTGACTGGTGGAATTTCTCAAGCTGTAATGAAGGTTGAATCTAATCGGTACAGGTGGAAATTAAATGAAGCATCAATGACTTGATTATTGCTGATAAGGTAGTGCTTGATAGCACTGTCTACAACAGCAACATGTATTATACCTTCTATTATGTTACTGAAGATTGACTGTAGGTTGACAGAACGGTAATTGACCAGGCTGGATTTGTCCTGCTTTTGTAGATCGGATCATACTCGAATGATGATACACTTTGTCAGGTGATGCTTGTGTTGTAACTGTGCTGGAATAAAAACTAACGCAACAGCATCACCTTCAGGGCTGCAGGCAGGATTTGTTTGGATCCATTGCCTTTATTCTATCCATGATGTGGAGGTGCTGGTGTTGAACTTGGGTGTACAAAGTCAGAAGCCACATGACACCAAGTTATGGTCCAACAAATTTATTTGAAGTCACAAGCTTTTGGAGCGCTGCTCCTTTGTCAGGTGACAAAGCTTGCGTGGAGTGAATCGAACTGGCTGATAATTGTCTTGTATGATGTTGGGGACCTTTCGATGGGGCCCTTACTGATCACCTACTTGGACTTCTGGATGAAGATGATTGCCTTTTGGACTTATTTGATCTGTGCCATCACTAATGAAGGGTATTTTCCTTGAGACCTATCACATTAGCTGTTTGATTATCTGCCACCATTCACTGTTAACTATAGGTCATGGAAAGCTTCATTTGAATACATTGACTGTGGCATCACTTAATATAGTCCACATGATGCTATTTCAGATGCTTTGCATGCAAATAGACTTGTGTTGTAGCTTTACCTGGTATCTCAATCTTGGGAATTCGTGGTACAGTTTTAAGTATACTCTGCTACATTACACATTGAAGCAGGATTTGAAGGGGATGTTAGAATGAGGAATATGCTATGCAGTGTGATTACAGATTCAGAGGTTATATTGTGCAGCTCCTGCTGAAGGCCTACAATTTCTCCAGTTCGTTCAGTTTTGAGCTGCTGGTTTTATTCTAAATCTCTTCCCTTTAGAAAAATGGTGAAGTTACATGAAATGAAGGAGGGTGTCCTCAGTATGAACAGAGACTATATGGTGGTCACTCTTACCAACAGTGTCATGGACAGCTGCATCTGTCATAGGTTGTTTGGTGAGGACCAAGTCAGTTTTCTTTTGCTCATGTTTGTCCTCATACCATCAGCCACAGGTCCAGTATTGCAGAAGTGTCCTTCAGGACATGGATAGCCATTCAATAGCGTAGCTATTGAGTCAGTCTTGGTGATTGTTATGAACATTGCCCAACCTGAATGCATTGTCTGCCTTTGGTCCCTCATTGCTTCTTCCAAGACGTGTTCATCATACGGAAGTACTGATGTATCATCTAAGGGAGGGACAGAGGTCATTATCAGTAGCAGGTTTCGGTGCCTGGGTTTGCCCTGAAGAATTTGTGCGGTTTGAAGTCTTTGTTAAAGAGAACTTTCCCATTTTCCATGCAGGTTTGCTGAAGTTAGTGAGGATGGTGTGTCATTGTCATTTACAGTGCCTAGGATGGGGAAGCACTTTTTGTTTTTATTTGACTATTTTCGGAACAGTTTGATGCAACTGAGCCATTTGCTAGGTCATTTCAAAAGGCAGTTAAGAGTCGAATTCTGTGGGTCTTGGGTCAAATATAGGCCCGAACAAATAAGGACATTGTGGAACCAGATGTGTATTTAGAAGAATCCACCTTGTTTTCCATTATGTAGTTGAAAACATAACTTTGGAAGTTAGGACTTTGCATACCATTAAATTTAGTTTCCTAACCAGAAATGTTTGAAAACCATTGCTGTGGATTTTGCTTTAATGACCTGTTATAGCCCAATGTGCAAAAATAATTTTGATGTGGATGATCAGCCATGTTCTAGAGTGGTGGAGCAAGCTCAAGGGACTGAATGTTTTGTTGCAGCTCCTACATTCTTAGCTGCCTTATTCCATGAAGGAAACACAGTTTAAATGCCAAAATCCTCTTTCAGAAGCTGCAGAGATGAGTTAAGCATGTAAAACAAGTTTGTAAGGGAATAAGGCAGTGGGTGGTTGGGCAACGAGTGGCATCTGGGGAGTATGAAAGGCTAGGATGACAGATGGGTAAGCGAAAGGATAGAGGTTTGGGAGTAGTCAGGTATAGGGTAGTCAGATCAGGTCAATAGGATTGTTAGGGGATGGGGCAAAGTTGGAAGATCAGCTGTAATTGGAGAACGAAGAGGATATCTATTCAAGGGATGAGAAAGAGTTGTAAATCGATGATGGGAGGATAGTAGTTTGGTTGGGGTGTTGTCAGGTTGGAACAGGGATTAGTTGAATTATGTTGGGGGTGTAGTTACGTGACCAGGGGCCATAGATGGGTATCAGATAGTGAGATTGCTGTTGTTAGAGGTCAACAGATAGATGTTTGGAGGGGTTCTCAGATCGCTTTGTGGTTCTTTGGGTGATCAGGGAGCTAGTCAAGTGATGGGGTTTGTTGGGTTGGGTCCAGTGTATATGTGGGGTCATCAGTCAGGGAGTCATACAGGTAGTTTGGACATCAGGAATGTAGCCAAGGGATCAGGCGTTTGTTGGGTCAGGGAGGTAGTCAGGTCAGGACAGGGTGCTGGATGGTATAAATGGAAGAGTTGCAGGTTAAATATTCAGTGTGATAGTTTTATTGTGTCAGGAGTATATCCATGGTATATAGTTGGAGTTCAGTGGATGTGGTTGTAGGACTCGAGGGATAGTTGTTTGCCTGGGCGTGTACTCTTTGGAGGTTTGGGCATTGTTGAGTGATAGGGAAGTTGGGAGATCAGAGTGGAGGGTAGATGTTGAAGGGCTCCATAGAAGAGTCAGTTATTCAGGAGTTATTCATTGCTTTTATCATTCTAACATTTCCTGGGCAATTCTCCAAACAAGTGAGATTCCTCTGTATTCTCCATATCCAAATCAGAATTGAAGACTTGTTCAGAGGGTTCTGGAAGTAGGGCAATTAACTCTCAGATATTTAAACTTCCCGAAAAATTCCCATGGAATTGACAGATGGGATTTGTGAGGAGTCCCAATGCATATCTTTTGAGATACACCTTCAATTATCCAGAGACTGGAAAGTATGGACATTGTAACTTTCTGTGGCAAGGAACATCAGGCTTTTAGTAAACCTGATTGAGTGCCCAATAGCAAGATGCTGGTTTTGTACAGTTTACAGAGGAGCATTGTACACGTGTTTGAATTTTTATCAAATTTGCAGTAAAGTTCCAATGAGCACCGAAGGGTCTCGACCCGAAACGTCAGCCTTCCTGCTCCTCTGATGCTGATTGGCCTGCTGTGTTCATCCAGCTGTACACCTTGTTATCTAAGTTTTACCATTACTTCTTTTTCAGAATTTCTCATCCATTGCTAGACCACCTCCGCCCTATATCAGGTGAAAATAATTATCTCCAAGAATTACAATGTTCACAGCTGAGAAAAAAATACATTCAGTAATTACATCTCACAGTAATGTAATTTTAACAATTTTTTCAGTCAATCTCCGTCTCTGAACACCAGAATCATGATGCAAACTATTACATTCACAAGGACGAATTTTTAAATTCATTGACTGTAAAGTGCTTTGGGATGTCTTGAAATTATGAAAGACACTTTACAATGAAAATCTATTCTTCTTTTCTAATGATCTATAAGTGTAAACAATCTGGAAATTCCCTGGCTCTATGGATGTCTTTGGGTGCCAGTGATGACGGTTGAGTGGGAAATGTAACGGGAACAACTGTTGAAACATCTGTGATGTAAGCTTGAGACCAAACACAGACTAGGTGACCGCTTTGCAGAGCACAGCTGCTCTGTCCATGTCACTGATGCTCGAGTTACTCACCATTTCAACATGTTCTCTGGCCCCTTTGCTAATATCCTGCCGACTGGGTTTCCTGAACACGCATTTTTTAGGGCGGCACGGTGGCTCAACGGTTAGCACTGCTGCCTCACAGCACCAGGGACCCGGGTTCGATCCCAGCCTTGGGTTACTGCCTGTGTGGAGTTTGCACATCCTCCCTGTGTCTGTGTGGGTATGCTCCGGTTTTCTCCCACAGTCCAAAGATGTGCAGGCTAGGTGGATTGGCTGTGCTAAATTGCCTGTCGTGTTCAGGGATGTGTGGATTAGGTGGGTTATAGGGGGATGGGCCTCGGTGGGATGCTCTGTGGGTGGGTGTGGACTTGTTGGGCCGAAGGGCCTGTTTCTGCACTGTAGGGGTTCTGTGATTTATGACCTCGTCCAGCTGTAGTGCTCCAGTGAAGTCCAACATAAGCTGGAGGAGCAGCACCTCATTTTCAAGGTACACAGCCTTCAGGATTCAACATGAAGTTCAACAACTTCAGATCGTGAACACTCTGTTTTCCATTTTGATTACACCCCTTCTACCCCTCTCCCCTTCTGTCTGGTTTGCTTGAGTTTGCTACATTTTTTTAAAAAACTATTTTCTAAACAACCTCTTCTAGAAATGTTATTGCACACCTTTGGAACAAGTTTGATATGAATCCCAGCCTCCTGGCTCAAATGTAGGGATACTGCCATTGTACCACAAGAGCCACCCTTTTCTTTTCTTCGCTTTTCTAACCAGAAGTGTCATCGCATAGAACTGAGTGACCTTCCCCCGCACCCCCCCAGCACAAATCACTGTGACTTTTTACATTTTTTTTCTTAAAACTACTATCCACCACCAGTAAAAACACATGTAGCCAATTCATTATGTACTTGCAAAGCCCATTATGGACAATGCAAACCATCAAAAGTGAACTTTTTTTTTAACTCCATGCAGTTAAAATCAACAGTGTTTTGCGTTGAGATCAATCCTTTGCCACCGTTACCGCAGAAGGGCCCTGTGGTACAGTGGTGGTGTCCCTATCTTTAGGCTGCAGAGGCCCAGTTTCAAGTCCCACCTGCTCCAGAGGTGTGCAATAACATCTCTGAGCAGGGTGATTTGGGAATAAATTACCACTCACTTTGTCTTTTTCTCCGAGAACTCTCACCATCTCTTCTACTTACTCGTTCTCCCCATTGGTCAATGACATATACTACAGCATTTTCCAGCCTGTTTTGTTCTGAAGAAGTCTCTGTGACTCAAAATGTTAATTATTTTTATTGCTCCACAAATGCTGCTTGCCATGCTGAGTATATCCAATGCTTTCTGTTTTATTGGTTATTCAGTCAACACCATTTTTTATTTTTTAAAGCTAAATAATTTAAACCCTGCTATTTCCTTTCTTTCAACAGAAAGTTGACATTCTGTTGATGAAGTCTCTTTGGCAAAAGAATAACATTTTTATTTTGGGATTCATGGATCATTAAACTCATCAGATTTGTCAACAATGGCTTTAAGTAAATGAGTTTTTTTTTAAAAAAGTGCTTGACTCATCAAGGGGATTTTTATAATATTGCCCTACGATTTCACAAGTGTAGCATCTCAAATTGCTTTATGCACAATCTTGTATCTGAAACACCCTATCCAATGCAGTGGCCCTCGATGCATCTGCATCAGATCAATATGCTAATAACATTGTGTAAAAATAGATTCCAATGTGAATTTTGCTGCTGAACTTTCACTCTGCTGACTCGTTTCACATTCCTTCCAGGCTCCCAGTTATGACTGCACAATGACTTGTCAGTCAACCATGTCTGATTGTCAACGAACAGTCACTGATGAGCATGAGCCGTCCAAAGTCAACATAACAAACATCTACAATTTCGTGAAGAAAGGACTTGGGAAAACTTGAATATTCATACATGTCCCATGTCCTCAGGACACCACAAATTATGTCACGACCAATAAATTAGTTTTGAAGTGCTGTTATATTATCCACTGTTGTTTTGATGTTTAAATAATCAACTGCAGGAGACTTAGTATAAATTTTTACAAGCATTTTATTTGAACATCACAGGAGAGATCTGCCTCAGTTATTGGACCAAAGCAAAACTCTGGTACATACAGGAAAGTTGAACATCATTGTGCTGTTAACATCTCATTATCCACTTTCCAATCTTCCTTTGTCCACATCAAACAAAACAGATGCCCCTTCTTTATCACAGGTTAAAATGTTAAAGTCTCCTTCACCGAGCCTGGGACTAAATAATCAGTCTCACCCTGGATGTTGCTGTCTTCCTATTATCAATGTCTGTCATACCCTGTCTTTCCCAAGGCCTTCTCGGAAAGTTTTCATCAACGTTGTCCCCTGTTTGTGCAGATTCTGTCAGAGATCCTACTAACCAGAGCCTCTACGTTGTTTTTCGCATGGAGTTATCATTCATCTCTTTCCACTCGAAGATCTAAATGTCCCCCTCACATCAACCAAACAAGTTTCTTTGCTGATTCAAACATCATTCAGCCCACCTTAATTTACTCATCCAGAAAGATCACAAAGCTTCCTAATAGCTATGTCATTTGGTTCTCCAACAATAGCTCCAACTATGAAGTTGTTCCATTGTGTCTATGTAATAACTCAGGAAGCCAGACTGGAAAGGAACATCATTTATTGTTGTTTACTGAAATAGAGCCACTACTCGTGCCGTACATAGGCTGGTCCCAGTTTGGGATGGACAATTCTGCAGACACATCCCTGGCTCTGCTTCATTTTCTTGAAATCAACCTGACCAGAAATGTTATGATACACATCTGGAGCAGGTGAAACTTCAACCCAGGCCTTCTGGCTCAGAGGTATGGACATTACCACTGCAGCACAAACACCCTTGTTTGGTCTGCTTTTTTATTTTGTTTTCAACTACGAACTGCCACCAGTAAATCACCCATGCAGCTAATGAGAAATGTAAATGCAAAGCTCATTGCAGGCAAGGCCTGCATCATCCCCTTCTTTGGTTGACTCATGATGTGGAGGTGCTGGTGTTGGACGAGGGTGGACAAAGGCAGAAGTCATATGACATCAGGTTATAGTCCAACGTGTTTGTTTAAAATTACAAACTCTTAGGGCACTGCTCCTTTTGTCAGGTACGGTCCAAAAACGTGTGGGTTTAAATAAACTTGTAGGACTATAAGTTGGTTGACTCAAATACATCTTCTACCTCAACTTTCAAGTTACCATTTTGGTTTTTAAAAGGACTTGTCATTTCCTTAATTACACTCTTTCGCTATAAAATATTTACAAACGTAATAACTTTGAATAATTTTCCATGATCGTTCTCTGGGCTGGTTTTCGGCAGAAACAGGTTTGAGGAGGCTGGGAGCAAGGAAATGGTTGGGGACAGCCTATTGGACTAGCTCCTCAGCACAATCCTTTTTTCTTCATTCACTCATGGGATTTGAATGTTTGTGGCTGGGCCAGCATTTATTGCCTGTCCCTAATTTCCCAGAGGGTAGTTGAGAGTCAGCCACAGTGCTGTGGGGCTGGAGTTGCATGTAGGCCAGACCAGATAAGGATGGCAGATTTACCTCCCTAAAGGACATAAGTGAGCCGCTTTGTTTCTTTCTCCCCCAACAATCAGCAATGGCTTTTTAGCCATCGTTATACCCTTAATTCCAGATTCTTTATTGAATTAAAATTCCACCATCTGCCATGGCGAGATTTGAACTCGTGTCCCAGAATATCAGATGAGTTTCTGGATTAAAACTCTAGCGACCACTAGGCGAATGTCTCCCCAGTGTTGCCAGCATGTTAACAGGCGTGAGTTTGGAAGGGGCTCTGATGTGTGTACCATTGATACAAGCAGCCACTTGAAGTGATTTTAAACCCTATTTATATAACATAGAAACATAGCAGATCGGAGCAGGAGGAGGGCATTCGGCCCTTCCAGTCTGCTCTGCCATTCATCATGATCCAGGCTGATCATCCAACTCAATAGCCAACCCCTCTTTCTCCTCAAACCTTTGATCCCATTCGCCCCAAGTGCTATGTCTAGCCACCTCTTGAATACATTCACTGTTTTGGCATCAATTACTTCCTGTGGTAAAGAATTCCACAGACTCATCACTTTTTGGGTAAAGAAATGTCTCCTCATCTCCATCCTAAAACGTCTACCCCAAATCCTCACACTGTGACCCCTGGTTCCGGATACATCCACCATCAGGAACATCCTCCCTGCATTGACCCTGTCTAGTCCTGTTAGAATTTTAGAAGTCTCTATGAGATTCCACCCTCATCCATCTGAACTCTAGTGAAAATAATCCCAACCTAGTCAATCTCTCCTCATATGCCAGACCTGCCATCCCCAGAATCAGCCTGGTAAACTTTCCCTGCACTCCAGCAAGAGCAAGAGCAAGAGCATCCTTTGCAACTCCAACATTTTGCTCGGCTGAATGGTTCTTTCCATTCAGAAAGCACTAGCACAATGGAGGCAACTCCTGGAGCTGTTCTGACTACCAATAGAGAGAGCCAGAGATTGCATTTGAACCTGCCTTTGATTATGAACAAGTGAAATATTATCATATCCTGATTGAGCAGAGGAGCACCTTCTTCATCCAGATGGACCTGCTGACTTCGGTCTTGTTAAATTCCTCATCGCTGTGCAAGACCAAGAAAACACCTCCATGTTCAAATGCCCTCACAGTCTCTGAGCTCAGCATTCTCATGGTGGGATTGCCACGGTTTCAGAGCTTAACAGTCACCACTGCCTTTGTCTTTTGTTTTATAATGTCTTAAATCTCTCATCTCCCTTAACGTTTCCCTTAGTTGCCCCTCTGTTCCACTTGCTGCACCCTCTCTCCGCTCAAATGCACAAAACCCATGCCTTTTCTGCCTGTCCTCAATCTCACAGAAGAGTCATGCTCGACTCTAAACAAAGTTAACTCTGCTTCTGTCTCCACAGATGCTGCCAGACCTGCTGGATTTCTCTCACACTTAATATTATTATTCCTTTTCTTCCCTAATTTCCTTTTTAATCAAAGTCCTATGTTTTTCTGAGACAACAAGGTGCAGAGCTGGATGAACACAGCAGGCCAAGCAGCATCATAGGAGCAGAAAGGCTGACGTTT
>NC_063347.1:44835060-44845319 GCF_021869965.1 Rhincodon typus | reverse complement strand
AAACGTCAGCCTTTCTGCTCCTATGATGCTGCTTGGCCTGCTGTGTTCATCCAGCTCTGCACCTTGTCTCGGATTCTCCAGCATCTGCAGTTCCTACTATCTCCTATGTTTTTCTGTTTTCCTCAACTCTCTTTGCAGTATTTTGCTCCTGGTTTCTAGCATAAACTTTGCTTTTTATGCTCCTTGTCATCCATCATGTTCTAGAATGAGGAGTCCTGCTTTTTTTAAAGGGAATAGCAGGCACCTCATTGAACGTTTCCTCGTTCTTCTAAGATACTGTCAAGTTTACTGTGCTACTTGAAATCAGTATTAATGTTTATTTATGTACCTCAACAGAAAATAAATACTTGAGAACTGGACGGCTGATCTGTAATAATGTCAAACGTAGAGATTTTGACTGACTAGCCAAAAAGCCATGTCAATCTTTGGTCTCTGAAATGTCGAGAATTTTCTTATTGCTTTTCAGTTCTGCAAATTATATTGAATTGAAGCTATTCAGTTTTATCTTTCTCGCTGTTTCTGGGGAGCTGGCTTGTTTATTTTGTGTAGGACTGCTTTGTTGGTAAAAGAGAAAATAAAACATTTTCTGCATTCAAAATTTGGTTGCAAAATCTCACACAATTTTTATGGCAATTCAGAGACACTTTTTTTAGTGAATGGCTGAAAATCTCTTGGTGGAATTTAGGTCTGAAATCACATTTGTTCATGCTCTTGGTGGTTAGAAGCAATAGCAGACAGAGCTCACCATCACTAATAGTGCTGACAATTTACATTACTATCTCAACTCTGTTGATTTTAGCAACAGGGCAGCCAGTATTTGAAGTGACAGTACAAAGCATGAGCAAGAGTAAATTGATCTAACACTATTGCTGCCAAAATTATGTCTGCCATCTGTGACAAAACTGCCAGGTATTTTCAGCATAGGATCCGCATCAGGCTTTGAAGATGTTGACTCAGCAGTACCACGTAGGGAATTCAATCATGTCTCTGTCACTGAATCATGCTGATTGACATAGTTACATGACTTTTTTTTTCAGGGATTTTCTAACAAATTTGTTTTGCTTCAAATTTGATTCTGTGATTCTCAGAAAAGAAGCTTGCAAAGCCTTTATTGTGCGCCATTCAGATTGCATTATTGTCCTTCAGGTTGCCTTCACTTCAAATCTACTTGTGAAGCAATTTTTTGTTCGAGTCCTGTGTGAGATCACAATATCCTACTTTGCTCCACCAGAATACTGATCTCATGCAAAGAGGTTAACAATCCCATGCAAATGGATGTGGCTTTTCCCATCAGATTAGTGTCACAGAAAGTCACTACACTTTGAGATTAAAAGTTCTGCCAACATTAAATGTCTGCAGGAGCAATGCTGATTGTTTCATTGTGGAGATTTCCAAGATTATTTTCTTTGTATTCGTTCACGGGATGAGGTCTTGCCAGCTAGGCAGAAGGCAGTTACGAGTCAACCACATTGCTATGTGGTGTGGAGACACGCATAGGCCAGCCCCAGTGAGGATGTCAGTTTCCTTCTCTAAAGAACATTAGTGAACCAGATGGATTTTTTTTTCCTGACAATCAATTCATTGTCATCATCAGATTCTTAATTCCAGACTTATTTTTACTGCATGCAAATTCCACCATCTGCCTTGGCAGGATTCGAAGCTAGGTCCCTGGAACATTCCCTGGGTGTCTAGATTAATAGTCCAGTGATAATACCACTAGACTATAGCCTCCCGTTCTCAAAATTGTTTTCAAAAGTGCACAGCAATTTGGCTGCCTATTGATTCCCAAAGTCAAGCGCTGCTTCTTTTTCCATGGGCAGTCCATCTGAAAATTGATCAATAACATTACACTGGGAATTTCTGGTACTGACCAAAATGAGTGACTTGTTCTTTGCAAATTGTTGTGTGACCATTCTAATGGTGACTTAGGGGAAATATTACTAATATCCCTTGAATGCATGAATGCTGATTTTGTTTGCTGGCAGCATTGTTTTGAAAGCAGACTGAAGATGCCTTGAGACTCCGTCTCTCTTTCTGTGAAAGTAGTGCATTGCAACAAGTGTTGATTTTTCTGTAATATTACAGTGCACAATGTTTATGTCTCTTACCACAAGTAAGTCATTCAGATTAGTATTCATCAAAAAATGTGCACAAAGGCTGGATTATTGTGCCTCGTGTTTTGCATGCTGCTCTCTTGAGTGGAAAAAAAAAATCCAATGCCTCACAAGCTGTTTACAGACAACTTGGCACCTCTCGTTCAATCTCTCTGTTAAAAGAAACCAAGACAAAATATACCTCTTAAAGCCACAACATCGTCACGCTCCATATGTAGTTTCTGTCATAAATTAATCTACCCCACCAATATTTATCTTTTGTTTTAATCACAAACGGAAATGCCTGAAGTTCTGATGGTTGTCTGGGCTCCCGCACTTCCAGCCACTAAATATTCAGCAACTCTTCCCTTCCTCAGCAAGTGCAGGTAAACCTACTCGACGGGGGCCGGGGAGGTTGGGGGTCGGGGCGGGGGGGGGTGCGGCAGGGTAGGAGGGGTGGTGCAAATGCCTGATATTGATTCTATAATTTGGTGAGATACTTTGTACCATTTTAAAGATTCTCCTGCTGTGTTGATTGTTGGCTCCCGTTCTCGTTATACTCTCCTTGAGCTCAGTTTTGTCAGGATGGTAGGGGTGCCAATCAAGAGCTGGAAAGAGGTGGACAATGCCATCCTGGTCATTTGGTAGACTGAGAGTACATTTTTGGCACACCTATTAAGCAGTTAATTGCTACACCCAGCTGTAAAGACTCAATGGTAATGCTCCATTCAGCATATGGTGACTGTGGTTGACGTTCACTGGGGTCACTCAGGTATGCCACAGTAAGTGAGTGTTGGTTTGTGTTTTGCTGCATGGGTGGTCATTACCACTTGCAGCCTCCCCCCACAAAAAAAGGACCATAGAGTGTCAGATGAGATGCCCACATGACCCACCTCCAAGTTCAGAAGGAAGCTGCCATGACTCACCACGTGGCAAAGAGACTGGTCACCACTGGTAAAATTGCACTTGAAAACAGGGACGTGCTGCACCTTTTAGATCACTGGTGAGATACTGACCACTGGTAACATCGTGAGTGCAGGATGAAAGCATGTCCTATTTCTGAGCCATTTAAGCAAAACATTGAGAGAGATGATAATGGACCACAACTGTTACCTGAGTGTCTGAGTAGATCACAATATCTTTGAGTAGTGACCAATAAAAATCTATTTTTACATTGAATTGAGGCACATATTAAGATCACCACCTCTCAAAATGTGGGTCTTGCACATGTGATTTCATGAATCAAAATGAGTTTACTGGAACATGGTGAAGTTATCTCTTTGGAAGGGAAGTTTGCACCAGGCTGGGTCACTACCTTTAGACAATCTGCATGCATCACGAAGGAATCTGATATTGAAGCAACTTTTAGTTATCGACAATTATCACTTGATTAAAACCACGTGATCTTATCCTAAACGTTTGTTGAAAAGTCAAACAAGAGAGTGAAGACCAAGTGAGATTCTAACACACTCTGCAAACTTGCATTTTGTTGAACATCATCATTTGGATTAATCATATTGCAAGCCCAACTCTCTGCTACTTTATTGGGTCATAGTACTTGCAATGTTCCTTTTACTACACTCAATTTAATAATGTTTCCCAAAGTTGGGGAGGAAATTTAAAAACACAGTAAATCGAAAAACTGGAAAGATGTATATGACCAACTGAGACCATAACTTCTTGGAACAATGTACAACCTGTCAAATCATAGAAAAGCACAATACTGCAGATGCTGGAAATCTGAAATAAAAATAAAGTACAGGAAAAACACAGCAGGTGTACCAGCATCTCTCGAGAAAGAAAATTATCTGCTACATTTCTCCAGTACCTTCTGTTTTTGCTCAGTCATCGACTCTATTCTAGTTAATCTCAGGTAAAAATGCTCAAAATTGTTTCTTTACCCTCAAACAGTAAATAAGCATAACGGCAGAATATCTATTGATCCACGTTTGTCCGTTATTCAATCCTAGCTGATCACTTACTGCAGATTAAGTTTCTTGGTACAAAGGACTTTGAGTTTCATGAAAGATTTAATTATCTCTGCTTATACTAATCTTCGTATCTCTCAATCAAATCCGTGACCAGATATCCATCTGAATCTTTTTGAATAAGGTAATCCGCACTGTGTGGACTACTTTTTCTCGCAATCTGTACTTAGTGTAAACAAGATGATGTTTAAAGACTCTGATTTCTTCTCATCTCTTGCCTGAGGCGAGCTGATTTGATACTCATGACAAATTCAATGGTCACAGTCCAAGGTAAGTAGACATCTTAGTTCTACATTAATTATTCTTCAACCAGTGATAAAGGTTTGGATCATGCTTCTTCATTACTCACCCTCGCTATAGTGCAACTGAACTGGGGTGCGTGACTTTTCTATCATTACTGAGGCTTGGATTTTCCAATGACCGGAAAAATCTTTCTGCGGTGGAGATGGAATTTGTGCATGGGGATCCGTTGGAATCCCCAACAGACTGTGAAAGAATTGCCTGAGAAATTGAAGATTGTGCTGGGCAATTCCTCAACACCTGGAACCCTCTAGAACTCTGCACTTAATTCAAAAGGTTCTGCTGCAGTTAAGTATTCGGTTGCTAAGGAAGAAGAGTAGACTGTTAAAAACACTGTCTAACTCCTGAGTAACTATTAGACTGACACCCCAACTTAGCACAGGTCCCAACTACACCTCCCCCAGCCTCTTACTCCCCCCAGACCCTGACCCGGATCCATTCCTTTTCTCTTGACATACAACACCCAAACAGTGGACCTGAAAGACACCCTCTCAAGTCCTGGGCACTTATCATCAACCTGGGAGCTGATACCTCTCCCTACCCAATGCTGACATCACCATCACCCTCTCAAGGACCAGAGACCCTTTCCCCTGTTGCTGGACTTGACACCCTCTCTGCTAGACCTGACACTACACCCCGCATACCCGCAACCACTTTGAGAAACATCACCGTCCCGCTACCCTCGGACCCTGACAGCCCTCTCCCCATTTGTCCTGATTGTAATGAGGGCAGCCAGATGGACCTCCAAACATCAGTTCCCCGATTTGACCAGATTAACCGCCCCAATCAGGACTCCTGGCTGACAGATAAGAACTGGAGTGTCAGACACCCTGTTCACTTTGGGAGCTGGATCAGTGTCAAGGATGCTGCATGTGTAAGTAAAGGGTGATTTGATGATGGTATACTGGCTTCTGTGGAGTTATTTCACCATCTCTCCTGCCAGACCTTATATCTTCCACCCACCCTGGCCTACCTTAAAATTGTAGTGCTTACCTGACCCCTTTGCCACTTTTTGCCATGGCACCCTTCCCTCATGGCCCCCTCCCCATTGACAAGCAAGTCACTCAGTGCTCTACCTACTAGGCACCCCACTACCCTGGAATACTACCCCTTTCCAATTGACACCCTACCCTTAACCACCTGGCATTCTATGCAGCTGGCACCTAACCATCAAACATACTTTCCATAATTATCCTTTCACAGGAGTTGTCAAAGTGGCTGTCTGTTATGCAAGACCTTCCAATCATACAATATAGCAATGGACTGCTGTGAAAAATGGGACACGGTTGGCCTTCCCCTGATTATTCTGCCTGACGAGAGACTTGTCAAAATGAAACTACTGCTTTGCATTTCTGAAGGAGCCCTTATCGAATCTTCCATAAGAAATAGCGAGCTCCTTTGTTACATCAAAAAGGAATGGAGTGGTAATCAGTGTGTGAATGCCATTCCTCGGAAATTCCATCTGTTAGAGTCTAAGGCTTGAATATTGTTGACATTTTGAGGGTCTCTCTTGCTTCTGGACTCAATTCAGTCAGGTCTGCCATCGAGCCATTCTGGCAGGGGCAAGGCTAGCAGTGAGCTTTCAACTGGAATCAGGACCTTTGGAATGGAGATTCCAATCCAAGGCCAGTGCTCATTTGGAGAAAGCACCACTAGAGGCATCTACTGGAACAACAAGCACCAGATGTCACAGGATCAAAGAATAACCCAAGCCACGAGTAAATAATATGAGTAATGGTTTTATAGGATGCTGGTCAGGGACAGAGGGGTTTACTGGGATCAGCAGAAAAGCCAGAGGCTGACTATCGGGGGGCCCTCCCTTCTGAATGTCAAGTCTCTGAGTCATTAACTGAGTGTGTTTCATTGAGTGAGCCTTCCCTCAGTGATGAGAAGCTGGACACAGTTTTAGCCTGTTATGTACTCAACTTTATGCCTGTCTAAAGCTGTTTTAATACTCATGGTGGTGGGATGACATCCTTAAATGGTCATTCATTGACAAATAAAGGGCCACAATCAGTGACCGGGTCAGAAATCCGATGACAAATCTTTCCATTCTGACTTGATCTTGCAGAATCAGGAAGGTTTTAAGGTTATCTCCATCCCTCCCAATACAATGTCTTTCCCATTTCAAAGTATGCTACATGAGAGGGTAGAAAATTCCATCTTAGAGTTGCAAATCAAAACAAACCCACCATATTGGTGTCCTCTATACCTGCCTCACCATATCAATATCTGCTCAAAATTATGAACCCCCACCTTTACAAATCTGTCTTCACAAGGAGCTTTATAACACGAGACTAATTTATTTGAACTTGAAGCCATCCTGATACTCGATGACCCTCATTGATAGCTGCTTCACTTTGATTGAAATGTTTCATGAATCTTATGTCCTCTGCCACCACTTCAATCTCTCCCATGGCTCAGCGTGTTTGTTGTTTTTTGGTATTACTATTACTGACAACTTGATACTACAGTGGCCAACTATTTCGTGCTGTATGATTTAGTTTTACTTCATTAGTTATTAAAACAGGATCAGATCTGCTCTACATTTGCCTGCAAACCTGTGTTGTGGTATTAAGTTTAATTTTGGCCTCCTTACACCTCCCTTTCTTTAGTCCCACAAAGACATGTGTTGAAATTCCTTTTTAAGCCTTTATTAAGGTCGCCATTAAATACTTTTACTATTTTTCTTTGGTTGCCAATGTTTCGTTTCTGGATCTGTTACATAAATATCTTTTTGAAGATCAATGTCATAGATCACTTCCTTAGTCTACACAGCACTCCAAAAGGAACACTGATTAAACTGTTCAGTGATTAAGTCAGACAATTAACCCAAGGTTCATCGACAAAATCTTTGGACTGCTCATCATATTATGCACCTTCATGTAATCCTCTTGACTTTACTAGGCAATGGAATAAGCTAAAACTGCCAAAAGGATTTATTAAATACTAAATGGATAATAGAACAAATTCAGTGACGTACTACAAGCCCACAGTTATAATCCCATCTCTGAAGATAGAAAAGAATAAACAATCAGGCCTGTGGTGCCAAATTGCAACACAAACTGCATTGGTTGCAGGCCTTCTGAATGTTTACCTTTTTGGAGCAGTTTGTTATTGATTTTTCACAGGTTAATCCATCGTAACTTTCTCTCTCTCTCTGGTCACTTTAGACGAGTTTTTCAACTGGAATAAGATCAGCTGCAAAATTATTACAACATTTGCATGGAATAGAGGAAATTTAAGCAGGCTTCTCGTGAAGTCAATTGGAGCTGTCAATCAAATATATATTTTTACAAAACCCTTTTTTTTTTTAATTGACTGAAGTGGCTAAGTTGTCGTGCAATAATTCTGATGTTGTCGGTCTTCACTGCTCCAGCAAATGCTGAACCATTTTCGATGAATAGGCCAAGTGTTTAACCTCGTGAGGTGCTATGTGACCCATCAGCTAGCTCCATTGAGACGTCAGTTGACAGGCAACCTTTCAGAAACAGTGAAATAACACTTGAACTTTAAAATTCCTGCTCTGGACAAACAACAGAGGTCCTGCCAGCTGTGCATCTATTGCTTTTCATCACAATTCACATGCCAATACATTGCACAATTTTTTTTTTTCTTTTTGGTTTCTTCCTTTCATACATCCAGATTTTTCTCCACAGCTCCAAACATTGATACTGACAAACAGACCATGGCGAATTACCTGTCGACCAGGAGTCTTCATTTAGAGTCATAGAGATACACAGCACGGAATCAGACACTTCAGTCCATGGCGACCGGATATCTTAAATAAATCTAGTCCCATTTGCCAGCATTTGGCCCATATCTCTGTCAACCTTCCTATTTATGTACCCATCCAGATGTCTTTTAAATGTTGTAAATGTACCAGCCTCAACCACGTCCTCTGGCTGTTCATTCCGTACAGGCACCACCCTCTGCATAGAAAAGTTTCCCCTTAGATCCCTTTTAAATCTTTCTGCTCTCATCTTAAACCCTATGCCCTCTAGTTTTGGACTCCCCCACTCCAGGGAAAAGACCTCGGCTAGTTCCCTATCCATGCTCCTCATGATTTTATAAACCACTATAAGGTCACTCCTCAAACTCCGACACTCCAGGGAAAATAGCCCCAGCCTCTCCCTGTAGCTCAAACCCTCCAACCCTGGCAACATCCTTGTAAATCTTTTCTGAACCCTTTTAAATTTCACAACAACCCTACAAGAGAAGGGAGACCAGAATTGCATACAATATTCCAAAAGTGGCCTAACCAATGTCCTGCACAACCTCTCAACTCCATTACTCAATGCACTGACCAATAAAGACAAGCATACCAAATGCCCTCTCCACTTTCTTAATTACCTGTGACTCCACTTTCCAGGAACTATGAGCCTGCACTCTGAGGTCAGTTTGTCCAGCGACACTCCCAGGACTTTGCCATTAAGTGTACAGGTCCTGCCCTGATTTGCCTTTCCAAAATGCAACACCTCACACTTATCTAAATTAAACTGTATCTGCCATTCCTCGGCCCATTGGTCTATCTGATCAAGATCCCAATGTACTTTGAGGTAACCTTCTTCGCTGTCCACTACACCTCCAATTTTTAATGTCATCTGCAGACTTACTAACCATACCTCCTTTGTACACATCCAAATCATTTATATAAATCACAAAAAGCAGTGGACCCAGCCCCAATCCTTGTGGAACACCACTGGTCACAGCCTCCAAACTGAAAAGCAACCCTCCCCCACCACCCTCTGTCTTCTACGTTTGAGCCAGTTCTGTATCCAAACAGCTGGTTCTCCCTCTATTCCATGTGATCTAACCTTGCTAACTAGTCTACCATGAGGAACCTTGTCGAACGCCTGGCAAAAGTTCATATAGATCACATCCACCGCTCTGCCCTCATCAGTCCTCTTTGTTACTTCTTCAAAAAGCTCAATCAAGTTCGTATGACACAATTTCTCACACACCAAACCATGTTGATAATCCCTCGTCAGTCCTTTCTAACCATTTCAGAGTAGCCCTTCAAATAAGTAGTGGTGAGCTGTTTCTTTGGTTTGTTGGAATCTGTGAGGACTAGGCACACACAGTACCATCAGGGAAGAAGTTTCAGGATTTTGACCCAGTGACAATGAAGTAATTTAAGTGTTTGTAGCTTAGCTCTCCACTGGTTAAAGTCATGCCTAGCACACACCTTGCTCCTCAGAACATCATCTATTTTCACTTCTGGCTCAGTGAAGTCAGATGTAGATTTGTTAAAATTCTAATTTTATGTGAAATAACATAAGTGGTCCCTATATATGGATCAAGCGCCACATTTCTAAAGTCCAGCTTCAAAATGTTTGATCTTTTAAAAAAAAAAAAAAATCACTTCATTTGATCATTTAGGAATCAGGAATCATTTTGCATTCATCTTAAATGTGGACGTTCAAAAATTAGAATCAATTTTCATACTTCAATGGTAATATTCCATACACTGTTGAAATATTTGTGATACCATGCATTAATCCTGCCAGTGGTTTTTGAAATTATCACATTTGCCTGGATATTTTCTCAGTTCTTGAAGTGCTTGAGGTAAGTCAGCCAAGAGATCCCATTGAGGCAGTTCAGCCTTTTGCCAGTGTGGTCAGTGCACTCAGTTGTCAGACCACAATTTGGCTCTTCAAATGATACAGAGCTTGCGGTTGAAATTCAGTGTTTCCAGTTAGTCAGAATGAACTATACGGTGACACATACAATATTCAATATTTATGTGACTCTGCGATAACAAGGTGTAGAGCTGGATGAACACAGCAGGCCAAGCAGCCTTCCTGCTCGTCTGATCCTGCTTGGCCTGCTGCGTTCATCCAGCTCTACACCTTGTTATCGCAGATTCTCCAGCATC
>NC_063347.1:44809325-44834960 GCF_021869965.1 Rhincodon typus | reverse complement strand
GATGCTGGAGAATCTGCGATAACAAGGTGTAGAGCTGGATGAACGCAGCAGGCCAAGCAGGATCAGACGAGCAGGAAGGCTGCTTGGCCTGCTGTGTTCATCCAGCTCTACACCTTGTTATCTCAGATTCTCCAGCATCTGCAGTTCCTACTATCTCTGAAACAATTTATGTGACTCTGAAGTTTTTGCATGGATCTGTTGTAGAAAAAGCAGATTGCTACCTGATCCGATTACAACACTGTTATTTGTGAAAATATGTTTAATCTCATGTAAAAATGATGACATTATAATGCACAATAGGCAGACATCCGAGTAGCATTGGAACTTTTCCAATATGCTTACCCAGAAGCATCAAATTATATGCTATGATTATCTGCCTACATGTCACAGCATGTTGCAATTTGTTTTAGAACATAAGAACATAAGAACTAGGAGCAGGAGTAGGCTGCCTGGCCCTTCGAGCCTGCTCCACCATTCAATAAGATCATGGCTGATCTTTTCATGGACTCAGATCCATTTACCCGCATTCTCACCGTATCCCTTAATTCCTTTATTGTTCAAAAAAGATCTACCTTTTTTTAAAAAATGTTTACTGAAGTAGCGTCAACTACTTCACTGGGCAAGGAATTCCATAGATTAACAACCCTCTGGGTGAAGAAATTCCTTCTCAATTCAGTCCTAAATCTGCTCCCTCTAATCTTGAGACTATGCCCTCTTGTCCTAGCTTCACCTGCCAGTGGAAACATCCTCTCTACTTCTATCTTATCTATTCCCTTCATAATTTTATATGTTTCTATAAGATCCCCTCTCAATCTTCTGAATTCCAATGAATATAATCCCAATCTACTCAGTCTCTCCTCATAAGCCAACCCCCTCAACTCTGGAATCAACCTAGTGAACCTCCTTTGCACCCCCTCCAGTGCCAGTACATCCTTTCTCAAGTAAGGAGACCAAAACTGCACACAGTACTCCAGGCCTCACCAGCACTTTTTACAGCTGCAACATAACCTCTCTGCTTTTAATTTCAATCCCTTTAGCAATGAAGGACAAAATTCCATTTGCCTTCCTAATTACTTGTTGTACCTGCAGACCTACCTTCTGTGATTCATGCACAAGGACACCCAGGTCCGTCTGCATAGCAGCATGCTGCAACTTTTTACCATTCAAGTAATAATCCTTTTTACTATTACTCCTAACAAAATGTATGATTTCACATTTATTTACATTGTATTCCATCTGCCAGACCTTTGCCCACTCACTCAATGTATCTATGTTCCTCTGCAAAGTTTCACAGTCCTCTGCACACTTTGCTCTGCCACTCATCTTAGTGTCATCTGCAAAATTTGACACCCTACACGTGGTCCCCAACTCCAAATCATCGATATAAATTGTAAATAATTGCGGTCCCAACACCGATCCCTGAGGCACACCACTAGTCACTGACTGCCAGCTAGAATAGCACTCATTTATCCCCACTCTTTGCTTCCTGTTAGTCAACCAATCCTCTATCCATGCTAATACTTTACCCTTAATGCCATGCATCCTTATCTTATGCAGTAGCCTCTTGTGCGGCACCTTGTCAAAGGCCTTTTGGAAGTCTAGGTACACCAAATCCACTGGGTCCCCATTGTCCACCTCGCCCGTAATGTCTTCATAGAATTCCAAAAGATTTGTCAAGCATGACCTGCCCTTCATGAACCCATGCTGCGTCTGCCCAAGGGGACAATTTCTATCAAGATGCCTTGCTATTTCTTCCTTGATAATAGACTCAAGCATCTTCCTCACCACAGAGGTTAAGCTAACCGGTCTATAATTCCCCATCTTTTGTCTACTTCCCTTTTTAAACAGTGGCGTCGCATTTGCTGTTTTCCAATCTGCTGGGACTGCCCCAGAGTCCAGCGAATTTTGGAAAATTACCACCAGTGCACCTGCTATTTCTCCCGCCATCTCTTTTAGTACCCTGGGATGCATTCCATCAGGGCCAGGAGACTTATCAATCCTTAGCTCCATTAGCTTGCCCAACACTACCTCTTCCGTAATAATGATTGTTTCCAGGTCCTCACCTACCTTCGTCTCTTTGTCAATTACTGGCATGTTATTAGTGTCCTCCACTGTGAAGACCGATACAAAATACCTGTTCAATGCCTCGGCCATTTCATCATATCCCATAATTAAATTCCCCTTCTCATGCTCTAAAGGGCCAACATTTACTTTAGCCACTCTTTTTAGTTTTATATATTTATAGAAACCTTTGCTATCTGTCTTTATATTCTGTGCTAGTTTTTTCTCATGTTCTATCTTACTTTTCTTTATAGCTCTTTTTGTGGCTTTCTGTTGACCTTTAAAGTTTTCCCAATCTTCTAGTTTCATGCTGTTTTTGGCCACTTTGTATGCCTTCTCCTTTAATTTGATAGCCTCCCTGATTTCTTTAGACACCCATGGCAGATTACCCCTTTTCTTACAGTCCTTCCTTTTCATTGGAATATACTTTTGCTGAGCACTTTGATAGATTGCTTTGAAAGTCCTCCACTGCTCGTCAATCGTCCCACCATAAAATCTTTGTTTCCAGTCTACTTTAGCCAAGTCCTCCCTCATTCTATTGTAGTTCCCCTTGTTCAAGCACCGGACCCTGGTATTGGATTTTATCTTCACACTCTCCATCTGTATTCTAAATTCAACCATACTGTGATCACTCCTTCCAAGAGGATCCCTAACTATGAGGTCATTAATTATTCCTGTCTCATTACACAGGACCAGATCTAGGATAGCTTGCTCCCGCGTTGGTTCCATTACATACTGTTCAAGAAAACTATCACGGATACACTCAACGAACTCCTCCTCAAGGCTACCCTGACCGAGCTGGTTCAACCAATCTACATGTAGGTTAAAATCCCCCATGATAATTGCTGTACCATTTTTACAGGCATTAGTTATTTCTTTGTTTATTGCCCACCCCAATGTGATGTTATTATTTGGTGGCCTATAGACTACGCCTATCAGTGACTTTTTCCTCTTAGAATTTCTAATTTCCACCCAAATGGGTTCAACCTCATTCTCCATAGAACCTATATCATCTCTCAGCACCGCCCTGATGGCATCCTTGAATATCAGAGCTACACCACCTCCCTTACCTTCCTGTCTGTCCTTCCGAATAGTCTGGTACCCTTGGATATTTAACTCCCAGTCGTGACCATCCTGTAACCATGTCTCCGTAATGGCTACCAAATCATATTCATTCGCAATGATTTGTGCCGTTAACTCATCAAACTTCTTACGAATGCTATGAGCATTCAGGTAAAGTGCCTTTATGCTCGCTTTCTTACCCTCATGATTTCCAACATCTCTAATAATATCTCCTGAGTTATCCTTCCTTTTTGCTTCTTTCATAGTCTGCCTTGAACTTAAACCCTCCTGCACACATGCTAACCTGCTGCTTACCTTTTTATTTACCATCATACTCCCTGTCGTTTTCCCTTTCCCTTCCCCCCAACTCACTAGTTTAAAGTCCGAGTGACCACCCTATTTATCCTCTTCGCAAGAACACTGGTTCCAGATCGGTTCAGGTGGAGACCGTCCCATCGGTACAGATCCCTCCGGTTCCAAAACTGATGCCAATGCCCCATGAAATGGAACCCCTCTTTCCCACACCACTCCCTTAGCCACGTGTTTACTTCCCTAATTTTCTTATCCCTAAGCCAATTTGCACATGGCTCGGGCAGTAATCCGGAGATTATGACCCTCGAGGACCCGTTCCTTAATTTCGTTCCTCGTGCTTGATTATCTCCAAACAGGTCCTCCATCCTAGCCTTACCTATGTTGTTAGTCCCAACGTGGACCACAACAACTGGATCCTCCCCCTCCCGCTCCAATATCCTTTCAAGCCGGTCAGAGATGTCCTGCACCCTGGCACCGGGCAGGCAACACACCATGCGGGACTCCCGATCTGGCTTGCAAAGGATACTATCTATCCCCCTAACTATAGAATCCCCTATAACTACCACTTGTCTTTTTGCTCCCCCCTCTTGAATGGCCTTCTGCACCATGGTGCCGCGGTGAGCTGGCTCATCCTTCCCGCAGCCCTTTTCCTCATCCACACAGGGAGCAAGTATCTCGTACCTGTTGGATAAGGTCAAAAGCTGAGGCTCCTCCACTCCTGAACTCAGGATCCCCCTACCTGCCTCACTTGCAGTCACACCCTGTTGTCCCTGATCACTAACTGAATTTGGATTACTTAATCTACCAGGTGTGACTGCCTCCTGAAACAAAGCGTCCAGGTAACGCTCCCCCTCCCGGATGTGCCGCAGTGTTTGAAGCTCAGATTCCAGATCTTCAACTCTAGCCGGAGTTCTTCCAGCAACCAACACTTGCTGCAGATGTAGTCACTGCCGTTCACAATGGGATCAGCCAGCTCCCACATCATACAGCTACAGCACATCACCTGCCCAGCCATCTCTACTTAGTTAATTACTTTATTACTTTATCTCAATTTATGAGTTAAATACTTTCTAATACTTCTCTGCTATGGTCCTTTCAAATAACCAATTAATAGATAAATAAAAAAAAAAGTAAATTTTTAACCAATTACACAATACAGAAGAAATAGAAAAAGTATAAAAACCTTACCTTACCATCACACCACAGAGTCCTTTTATTTACTACACATTTAGTGTCTCGGGTTCAGCCGCTGCCCAAATATATTCCCGCCAGCCCCCTAGTCCTCGCTGTCGCCTCTCCCTCTGCTGCTGGAAAATGAAAGATGAAAGTTAATGAAGTTTAGGTGCACAGCAACCATTTGAAGTGAACTGAAAATAGGTAGAAACAAGGCACTTTTAAAAAAAATCTTTGAGTCACTCCTTGTTATCTGCTGATTGACTCTCTGTGGATCTGTGTGCTCATGATGTCAGCTCCAGACCCTTTTTTTTGTCTCATTGGCTCATCTGGTCTAATCTCATGGTCATTCATGGCACATAGGAAAGTTCCATAGGAGCAGCATCTGTGTTTTTTTTTAATCTGTGGGAAATCTGTGCCTGTCGTGGATAACAAGTATTTGGTATATCAATACCAATTGTTAAACTAAGTATTACAACATGTGTGGCTTGTGAAAGCAGAGAAGCTATTCATAAAAGTCAGTTGAAATCCTATTTGCTGCTCCTGCTACATGACAATGGTGACATATCTATGCTGGAAGTGAATTTGCATGTAGAAAACTACCTGACAGAAGTTTTGAATGTACAAGTGCTTTTCAGGTTGAAGAAAAGGTCAATTTGTTAAATAGATAGACAGTAAATATCACACATCAGGTTTAAATCTTGACAAAAATAGTACCGGTCGAATGGGAGAGATTTATTATTTTATAATGTATTTATTCTTATTGTAACCCACTACTAAATTAATTAGAGTTCCATCCTGTGCACTTCATATCAAGAGGCACATTATGTCACCACGCAGCAGCTTTATTTTACCAGTTGCCTCACACAATGTTGTAAATATGTAAATGATGAATAAAATTGTTTCTGGTTGCTCCTTTCACTGCAATTTATTTACACTTCGATGTGTATTTCCTCCCCAATATTTCATCAAGATTTTGCTCAAGTGTAATTTACATTTATTTCATTCATGCTTAATCCATCTCTTTAAATTGAATGTTGCTGCTGACAGATTTAAGCTGCAGTTCAGTTTTTCTAAGCCTGTTGGAAAGAGCTTGTTCACTGCTCGATTATTGTATTGATAAGAAAATTATTTGAAGATCTTACCAGGTCTTTACTAATTAGTTTTATAGCCCTCGGGTATGGTGCAATGATCCTATGCATAATTGCCAGTCAAGTACTCTGATAGATTGTGGTCCATCAAGAGTGGAAGTAGGAAAACATTGCAATTTTTAAATCTGTTAAGCCATTAAACAGAAAATGAAGTTGCATTTCCTGCTCACTATTTAAATATTTAAGTTGTAGTTTAGAGTTCCATGAGCTGATAGCATTATTCTGATTTAAAGATATTAAACCTGTAACCTGGAATCTCATACATTTTTTATGGACATCAATAATGTACAGAATCATAGTCTAAAAAATTGCATGAATTTCACATATATGGACAATACAGCCAGATTTCCTCTCTGTAATGATTGTCAATTTATCCCTCAACAAATGCATTACCATCCACAAAGATGGACCCATGCCAATTTGCACGGTCTTATAAAAAGATTTTTGCAATCGTACTTGTTCATGCACTGGCTTCAAATTACGATCAGATTTTTGGGTGTACTGGAAAAATATAATTTTCCTGGCTTGTTGTTGCAATTTTAAGAATTATCACTTGCAAGTTTTACTGTTTTCTTTACTTCAAATGTATTTTTATAGCACAAGTTCAGTACAAAATGAAAATATTCCCCAATCATAATGTAGTGAATGCATTTAAATTATGGTTAAATGAGTTGAAACTTTAATATTCATTCTTACAGGAGAAATGTCTACTGTGTATACTTGCTTGGGCCACATTATTTGTGCTGACTTTGACCCATTTTTATATTTGGGCATGTGTAACTGAAAATGACAGTAGAGTTGAGAATAGTTTGACATCAGCAGAATGGATGTTGGATATTGTTTGTAGGCTGTGTCATAGTAGGGAAATCCAGTCTTGAGTTTGTACAAAAATGACTAATTGTTTTGAAGTTCAAGGATCTCTTTCGCCGTAATCAGCCAGTCAAATTGATATGATGTGGTTGACATGCTGAAATGCTTTGATTTAGGGTAGATCTGTGTTGGATAATTTATCATGACTCACATAATAAACTGTTCCAAACTACTGATCGTGATATTCATTCCTTTTGAGTTCAAGGCAATTAAAATTAATCATAATTAATGTATTTAGATGTAACATAAGAAACAAGAGTCAGCCATAAAGCACCTTGATTCGTTCAGTAGAAGAATGGATGATCTTTGGTTTCATCTCCAATTTCTCATCTGTTCCCAAAACAATTGATTCCATTTAAGTTCAAAAGTCGAATAATTTCAACCAGGAATGCACTCAGTAACTGAGCACCTGTCGCCCTCTAGGGTAGTCCATTCGAAGTATTCACAGCACTCCAAATGAAGACATTTTCATCTCAGTCTGAAAGGGCTGACCCCTTCTCCTGAGACTAAGCTCTTTATTTTCAATTCTTCAACCAGGGGATGTCTTCGACTATCTTAAGCTCAGAATTTTAAGCTTTTCAATGAAATTACCTCACATTATTCAAAATACCAGAGGGGTTAGATCCATTCATTTGGTGTGCTGTGAATACTTTGAATTTAGTATTAGGACAAGCTTCTGCTTCCAGGGATTTTTTAGTGAACCTTTGTTGCATCTAGTCCAGGGCAATTTTATCCTTCATCAGGTATGGAAATGAGAACTATGTATAGTATTTCAGATATGATGTAAAAAAAAAACCCTGTTAATTTATAGAAAAATATTCTTGAGCTTATTTTCCAAATCTCTTGCAGTAAAGGCTAATATACCAATTTCCTGTGTAAATGCTTGCTGTGCCGACAGTTTAACTTTTCTTATTTTATGAGCAAGGGAACCGAAGTCTTTCAGAGCACCAACATTTGTTAGTTTCTAACTATTGAAATATATTGTGATTTTCCTTTCTTCCTACCAAAGTGAATAAACACATTTTTGTAACACATTTTCAATCTTCTTTCCCACTCCCTGAAACTGTCTATATTGCTTTGCTAAATCATTAACATAAATTGTAAATAACCATGGCTCAGGTATTGATCCCTTCAACAGTTAAGCAGTAACAATCTGTCAACCTGAAGTGATCCATTTATTTCCATTAACTGTTCTTCGGCTAGCTCTCTGTCTATGTTAACATATTATTCTCAAATCTAGGAACGATTATCCAAGCACTCTGAGGCAGCTTACTGAATTTATTTAAAAATCCAAATGTTTAATATGAATTGGATCCGTTTTTTTGGCACAATCTGTTACAATTTTTGAGGATATATCAGATTTGTCAAATCAATTCCAATCTAGTGAATTTTGGAAGATGATTACCATTCATTTTATCTGCAGGCACCTCATTTAGAACTCAAGGATATAGCCCATCAGGTCCAAGGGACTTATTGGATTTTTTCTTCAGTACCTTTCTTTAACAAATATTGATTAGTTTAGGTTTCTCATTTTAATTAGATACTTGCTTCCCCATAATTTTTGTGACTGTATCTTGTGTTTTTTTAATGTGAAGGAAGATGCAAAATATTTGTTTATTGTGTCTGCCATTTTGTATTCCCCATTATAATCTATCATGTTTCAACTTCTAAGGCACCCAACTTAAATTGGCTACTTTCTGTTCCTTTTTATGTAGGTGCTGAATACTTTACCAATATGTCCACAAAAGATATAATAAATTTGTAAAACACAGTTTCCCTTCGTTCATGTAATGTTGACTCATATTTTGTAATGCCCTGTTACCTCTGCCTTCATAAAAAATGCCATCATTTTCCAAACGACTGACATTAGTTCCCCGAATTGCCAATTCTTAATTTCTTGACTAGTGGTGTTTAATGAAATGGAAGTTATGTTTGCTGAATCCATTGGACTTTTTTGTGGATCTCGCTGGATAGTAAGAGGGTAGCTAGTAGACTTGGATTTACAATAAGATTTACAAAAGAATATTTTACAAAATAATGGCCCAAGAGGGCTGGGTTAATGTAATTTTTTTTACTGATTTGTGTAATCTGTTTATTATATTGTTAGCTCAGTCTTATCTATTTTCCTTTTTGTTTTGGTCATTCTTTGGTTTTCATTTCTTGATTCTCAGACCTATTATTTTACTTATTCTAATACTACCCTAACCTCTTTAGTCACAGTTTGGGTACCTCTTTTCTCCTGGACTTCATAAATGTATGGTATTGAGAAATGTGAAATACTTCTTTACAGTATTCTCCATTGCTTCTTTAATTTGAGACTTTTTAACCTGATTTCATAGTTTACCTCAGCTAATTTGTTATTCATTACTCTTTTTTTTAAAAAATTTGTTTCAATGATGTGAGGAATTTTGGAAAAGCCAATCTTCCCTAATCGCATTTGAGAAGGTGATGCTAAATTGTCTCCTTGAACCTCTGCAGTCCATGAGGTACAAATACAACCCATAGTGTTGTTAGATTTAAATGAAAATCTAAGTTTTAGATCGAGTGACAGAGCTGCAATGAAGACCATCTCTAGGGTTGACTGGTGCCTTTGTCACTTGCAGTGCCTAGGTTGTTGTGGAATGATCTGTTTGTTTTTTTTTTCTCTCATTTGATGATTATGAAGTGATCTTGATGAAAATGAGAGACTTGCTGGTCATTTCACAAGAAAATGAAGATTCTTGCATTCCCCTGAGTCTGTAGTCACAAATAGGCGAGGCTGGTGAAGGACAGCAGATTGTCGACCCGAACAGCATTGGTGTAAAAGCATGTCATATTTCATGGTCACAATTACAGAAATCATCTGTCATTTATTTCAGATTTATTCATCACCTCACCTGATCTCTCCCTCCTGCTTTGATATTAAAGCCCTCTTTGCAGCCTGGGATATTTCATTTGCTCGGACACTGGCCTGAGCCTGGTTTAAGTAGATCCACTCTCAAATGTACAGCCCTTGTTTCCTGTTTCCATACAAGTTCAAGACCTCTCTCCCCACGCTATTATTGAGTTCAACTCTCTGCTTTGGTCGATGCTATCACAATTTGTGGTCAGCTCAAAAAAGTGTATTACCAATGAGCTTTTATTGATGAGCCTTTTATTTGCTCAACAAACTCTCATAATTTTCTTCTTACTTAGTTGGTTTGTTGGTGTAATTAATTGCCTTTCCTTGGTGCTGCAGGTTCCACCCAAATTAACTTGGACCTTGTGTCAACGGAAGCTATTAAATCTGATCAGTACGAAGTTCTCCCTTGCTTACAGTGTTAACACTCCCATCTATTTATTTTCTCTTTCATCTTTAAATAATTTATACGGTGGTGAATGAAGCCCTTGTCTACCCTCAGGCTTCTCCGCTATACTAAATATAGCTGCTCTCTCATTACATACGCAACCTTCAAGCTTCACTGCCCTGTTCTGTTGTTCCATATGCTGTAGAACATTTTTTGTTTATCATGGACATCTCTTGAGTTTATCATGCCTCTTGTTCATCTGCTTACTCTATCTTTAAATGTTTCCTCATCTACTTTCTTCACTTATGTTTAATTGTTGCAAGATATTTGTTGGTTAGTTGTAACAATCCAATTATCAGTATTGCCGGCCTACTTTTGATAAAGAGTAAAGAAAAACTTAACTAAGAGTCAGAAATACTCCTTGGGCCTTTTAAAAAAAAAAGAGGTGAAACGTCTTTCTTCAAAGCTTTTAAAATGATGTATGTGTCTGGTTTAATATATGTGAATGTAGAGAAGTAGGATTTAATTAGTGGGCACAATCAGTTAATCATGACATAAGATCATCCAACTTTTAAATTATTAAACTGTTTATTTGATACAGTATTTGGGGTAAATCCTGGGTTGCACTTAAATTCAATAAATGACCTTGTGCTTAAAAATGGTTAAAGATAATTGATCTACATGGATCAGCATGTAAAAAGAATTCCTCCTTTGAATTCCTTCAATACAGTTTTCATACTGTTCACGTGTAAATGGTCACTTTCCAGTTATCTTGTGTGCTCTTAACAATAGTCTGCTCTTATTTTCTGAAGAAGTTCCAAACTCAAAATGTGAACCTTTCTTCTCTCCAGAGATGCTGCGAGATTTGTTGAACTATTCCAGCATTTTCTGTTCCTACCATCTTTGACCTGTTTTGCACTTAACCATTCCATCCTTCTCCAGCATCTCTCCTCTGTCTTGTGCATTTTTGTAGCACTATCCTATCATGGTTTTGACAACTGCATTTCCGAATGATGTCAGTAAATCAGGGATATATTTTCTTCCCACTACACATTCGTTAGTCAGGAGCTTGGTTAATTTGCTACTTTGGTTCTCATTTGGCTTTGAGGTTTGAAGGCTGCCTGATTTCCACTTTGTCCCTGACTTAATGGGGGATAGTCATAAAGGTAACAGGCACTCCACCATATACTTTCCATCCCATTTCAACATCTAACTCCAACTCTCAGCACCCTCCAAGGAGGAATTTAAAATGCGCTTTCTCTGAAACATTCCTGCACACATTCATCACTTTCTGTCTCAATTACTTCAATCCTGACCTTGTTGGCCTCCCAAGATTTTGCAAATTGTTCAAGTCAAGCCTTGTCCCTTGTTAAAACCTTTCATGTCTCCCTAATTGCCTGCACGTAATTCTCAAAACACACAATTTCATCTGTAGATTCATTAGTGACTTCACGCTCCTATATCTGTGTTATCATATTCAGCATACTTTCTGTATATGCTTTCCTTTTGTCAAGTGCTCAACTCCTTTACACCTGTTTTCTTCCCTTTACATTTAGCTGCAGAAATTGCTAGCTTGTGATCCTACATTTTTGCACATTTTACTTAAATTAATATAAACTATTATTCCTTTTTGACCTTCAGAAAAAAAAATCTAAAATCTGATTCCTCAATCTTGCTTTCAGTCACCTTCTTTACACAAGGGGAAGAAATGCATAACTCGTGACCCTAAAAACATATTATGGAATGTGATGCTTATAATCTAATTGGAATTTTATTGGTGAGGGTAACTGAATATCTAATAGGAGATTGAAAAATCTTGGCCTGTAATGTATTGTTTCTGTGTAGTAGGACCTCTGCCTTATTTAAAAAAACATTTCCATTGGTAACTTCTGCTATATATGGAAAGCTGAGGTCTACAATGGAAGACTTTTTGTGGTCAGATGCAGTTATTTTTGGTTTTCTTTCTAATATTCTGTGGTTGAATTTTCACTGCCTTCTGAAATGGCATAGCAAGATATTCAGAAGTACAAATCATTCAAATAATAATAATGCCACCAGAACTTTCCAAGTGTTCAAGGACATAGGTTTAATATTGGACTTCTTGCAATTGGTAAGATAAACAAGACAAGGGAAAAGTCGACTTGACCTTGTTTCTTTAAAATGTTTGGTTACAGCTGTATCTTGTACAATGTAGTCTTCTTACCTTTGACAAGCTACTTTGTGGTTTGAACATGAGAATTACGAGAAGGAGTGACAGCACACTCAAATATCTGAATTAAATGTTAGGTTTTTTTAAGTCAGACCTGCCATACAATGCAAAAAAGGTAATATGGCTCATGCACATCTATACTGAAGACTCAAAGGCACATTAACAAAAACCATACAGATTGCACAAATACTGTCATATACAGACATAAGTTTACCTAACAATGCAATCCTCTTTTAGTCTGTTCTCACAAAGACATATACTCAGACATGGTGATATGATTCAAAGTAATATATTTCCTTGGTCTACACTTGACAGTTAAACTACTTTAGCAATTGTTGCAAACAGAATTTAAGGGTTTCCTTTACTTTTCCAAACAAACTATTCTGTGATGTGATTGCATACCTCTGGAGCAGGTGGAATTTGAACCCACCCAGAGACAGTGACACTACCACTGCGCCACTAAAAATTTATTGATGATGAGTCAAGCTCTCTTAAATAGTCCAAACAAGCTATTACAATGAAAAATAATTAACCTGAAACGTTTGTTCTGTTACTCTTCAGAATTGCTGCCTGATCTATTGAGTATTTACAGCAATTCTTGATTTTTTTTTTCCGTAAATACTTTGTAGATCATGATAAATAATAATGGGTCACTTTTTTTTTAAACTTTTCAATAAAACTACATGAAACTGCCCAACTATACTTTGTGATTTTCAGATATGATGGAGTTTACTGAAAGGAAAATTTAACTGTTGAATGGTTGAACAGATCAAAGACAAGTGATTAGCTGAAAATTTCTGCCGAATACCATCAAGGCATAATTTGCACAGACATGTTTTTTGTGTTGTCCCCTGACAGCACTGTCTGGTTTTACAATACAATACAATACAATACAATGACAATATTGGTGAAAAAGATTATGGTGTGTTCCCTCCGACGATAAAGAGCCCTGTTCAGACTATGGATGTTATCTCTTGTTCAGGAGCACTATAACTGTGCTGACTGGAGTGGATTCAGAACAGATGTTTCAGCCCAAAACTGGACATCCATGAGGCACTGTAGTTGTAGAACTATATTCATCCACAACCTTTAACCTTCACTCTGTCAATACCAGCAAGCTGTGGGACTAATCTGGTGTAGCCACAACACAGCAGAGGATACATGCCAAACTTCAGGAGCTACAGATAGAGTAAAGATATATTAGAGCTCTGCAGTCTTGCTGCAGTGAGGTAACAGTGACAGCCCTTGAAAGCAAGGCCACATTCATGCAAATGTGGTATCAACCAGCAAAACTGGAATCTGTAGATATGGGGGGTCAACTCTCTGCTTGAGTCGTGCCCAGCACAAAGGAAGATGGTTGTGGTTGTTAGAGGTCAGTCATCTCAGCTCCAGGACACCTATGCTGGAGTTCCTCAGGGTAGTGTCTGAAGCCCGATCTTCTTCAAGCTGCTTCATCAATGACATGCCCTCCATCTAAAGGTCAGAAGTGGGGAAGTTCACCAATGATTTCACAATGTTCAGCACCATTTACTGACTCCTTAGATACTAAATGCAACAAGATCTGGACAATATCTGGGCTTAGGCTGACAAGTGGCAAGTAACATTCACATCACAGAAACACCAGGCCATGTCTCATGTCAGACATGATCAATCTAACCATTGCCCCTTGACATTCAATGGCATTGCCATCACTGAATCCTCCAGCAACTCAGCTGGACTCACCACATAAATACAGTGGCTATAAGAACAGATCAGAGGCTCAGAATATCACAGGTTTTTTTGAATACTTCATTCACTCCAGATTAAACCAAGAAATGGCTGCAAGTGCCAGATAAAACAAAATCAGAGAATTTTGACGGCACCTCTGCTGTAGCAACATCCTTGCTGTCAGACTGAAGACTTGTGCTCCACAGCTAGCTGCACCCCTAGCCAGCCTGTTCAATATGTTCATAATAATGACAGTTCCCGACGAAGGGAAAAAGTGTCCTGATTATGTCCTGCTCGCAGAAAGCAGGACAAATGTAATAATGGTATTATTATTGCATCAGTCTACTCTTAATGGCCAAAAAATGATGGAAAGTGACATCAATAGTATGATCAAATTGCAGTTAGTTTCTTCGCATTGATGTTCAGTCTTGGTTCGAGCAGGACTGCTCAGCTCCGGACTCATTAGAATTGCAGTGTTACAAAAATAAAAGGAGTTGAATTTCCGGAGATGGTGTGAGAGTCACTGCCTTCATCATCACAAGATGTAGAACCAAATTAACTCATAAAAAGCCCATTGATAAGTGTTGTGCATGGAACTTGAATTCACAAATTCAACATTGTATGTCTCTGTACACTGATGGAGAATAACAAACTATATCCAATTTCGCCACTAAAGTCACGCATCAAGGCGGCATTTAGGAACAGTGGTAGGCCATACGGCCCTCAAACCTACTCTACCATTCAATAGGATCATGGTTAATCAGACATTGCTCACATCCACTTTTCTGCCCTTTCCCCATAACCATTGATTCCCTGACTGATCAAGAATCTATCTCAGCCTGATGTATACACAAGGACTCGGCTCCCATAGCTCTCTGTGGTAAGGAGTTCGAAATAATCACAACCTTCTGCGATTCCTCCTCATCTCAGACTCAAATTGGTGCCTCTTTACTCTGAGACTATGCCATCTGATCTTAAAATCTCCCATGAGGGGAAATGTCCTCTCAACATTTACCCTGTCAAGCCCTTTAAGAATCCTACTTTTTTTTTTCCCCATGAGATCACCCCTCATTTCTCTCAACTCCAGTAGGCAGAGTTCTAGCCTGTTCAGCCTTTGTTTGGACAATGATCCCTCCATACCAGGGAATGTCCCAGTGAACCTTCTCTGAACTGGCTCTAATAAAATGATATCCGGTATTAATGAGCTCCTGTGAAATTTAAGTCAGTGGGAGTCATCAGGAAAACTCTCCAACTGTTGTAACTCTACAGTTGACATAGCAGTCCATTCTCATCTGCAGCAGAGCCTGAACAATGTAAATGTTTTAATTAGTAATTAGTAGACAGTATTCATGCCACACAAGTACAAAGCAACATCTCTTTTCTTTGAATAAAAATTGAATCTTTCCGTCTTCATGTTCAATGACATTTCTATCAATGAATCCCACAGCCATCATACCTGGATGTTGCTGTTGACCAGAAGCCTAACTGGAATAGCTACATAAATACTGTGGCTGCAGGGACAGGTCAGAGGCGATATATTCTGCAGCTCGTGACTCATGCTCTGACCCACCAAAGCTTCTCCACCATCTGCAAGGCACAAATCAGGAGTTTTGAGTATTTTCTTTCTCGCTTGGAAAAATGCAGCTTCAACAACATTCAGAATGCTCAATACCATGAAAAAGCTACTAACGGGTGGTGTCCCATCCATTACTTAAACATTCACTCCTTATTATTTTTATATATTTTTTTCTTTATTCATTCATGGGATGAGGGCATTGCTGGCTTGGCAGCATTTATTGCCCATCCCTAATTGACTAGAGGGCAGTTAAGAATCAACCACATTGCTGTGGGTCTGGACTCACATGTAGGACGGCAGTTTCCTTCCCTAAAGGACATTAGTGAGCCAGATGGGTTTTTCCTGACAATTGATTCATCGTCATTATTAGATTGTTAATTCCAGATATTTATTGAATTCAAATTCCACCATCTGCCATAGCGGGATTTGAACCCAGGTCCCCAGAACATTATCTGGGTTTCTAGATTAACAGTCCAGTGATAATACCACTAGGCCATCACAACTGCACTGTGGCTGAAAATGTTTAAAAGCTGCAAGATGCACTGCAGTGACTCAACAAGACATTTTCAACAGCACATTCCAAACCTATGATCTCTACTGCCTCAAAGAACAGGGCACATGGGAACACCGCTACCACAAAACTCCTCCCTACACACCACATACCACATCATCGTGACTGGGAAATATGTTGCTGTTTCTTCAATGCTGTTGAGTGAACGTTCCGGAACCCCCTCCTTAACAGCACTGCGAGTATATCGACACCACGTGAAATGTGATGGTTCAAAGTGGCAACTCACACTCCCGTAGGATAACCCACCAATACTGTTAGATCTCATAGTTTCTAATGGAAGTCCAAGTTGCAGGGTGGTGTCAGGTAACCCTTATTGTGATTGACAAAATCACAATTCACAATTCACAATTACAAATCACAAGGCACACAAAAAGCTTCAGAATGTCTTACCTTATAAAGTTTAAACTTTAAGCGTGCACGTGGTTAACCCCCTCCCCGACCCCTTTGATCACTATTGGTCAGCAGAGCTGAGTTATTGTTTTGTAATTAGCAGTCTGCTACAGCATCATAGAGTTCAAGCTTGCTTGAGCAATTTCAATGTATTTCCAATTGGACGAATCATATCACTGGATGACAAAGAGATGGACCACCATGGTCCTTCATGATGTTTCCCAGACTTTCTTATCTTCTGTCTTGAGGCTTTTCACACTGGATACTGTATTCAAGTAACATTTGCCAACTGCACCGCGTTAACTGCCAATTAATTGGATACTTGCCTATCACTTCAGGACCTTTTAATCTCCTCATTACAGGAAATACAAAAGAATATTGATTTTTGATCAGTTCCAACAAAGTTATGGTTAGAATTCTTTAGCTAACAAGTTTTGTCTTCATGTGTTCATTCAATCCACATTCCAATGTTTGCTAATTTCTGTACCTATGATTCACTTCTCCCTGTAATGGTAAGGGGATGGGGGCTGCTTTCACTGTCTGAAACTAGTTTGAATCTTTTCCTCTAATGCTGTTAGTGATCGTTATATAATGGGTGGATCTACTTCGGAATCTATACCTCTGATTATATGCTGGATCTTTACGAAAACCTACTCTTAATATTAAAACAGATTGATTGATTAGTTTTTTTCTCTTGAATTATTTAATTTGCGTGAAATGTTCTTATCTGTGTCTTATGTGTAAGCAACTGCAGCTGCACATTCTATCTCAGCCAGTAACCTTGAGTCTACCGAGCTACTATTGTTCCTCTTCTGAAGACTACATTAAGCAATATTTTCCCAAGGTCTCTAACTACTGTCAGCCATGTTCTCCTGCCTTAGCCATGGGCAGCCATTGGCCATTTTGTATTGCACGGCCATGGATAGTCCTAATAAATACCTTCCCAAGGCACATAGGGATGGACAGTAAATGCTGATCTTGCCAATAGTACTCCCATCTTCCAAAAGAAAACAAACAAAATATACAGCAGCTATTCACATTTTGTGCATGAACTTGTAAATTTGCTGTTTTTTCCTTTATCTAAGCACTATCTCATTAAACTTATTTTTCCAAGTAATAGAAAATATCTTAGATTGCCATGTGATGCCATATGGAACTTCAGCAGTTGTCATCTGTTGTACATTTCATTTGAAGTTAATATTTTGATATGAAATTATTAGTTTGGTTCGTCCAGCCCTTATTTGCTGTACAGTTGAACATTCTAAGATTCTCGCATGTTAGTTGGACTGAGAAGAGCAAATGATCTTCTTCATATGCAGTGACATAAGCGATCTGCATCTTAGAAATATAATTTGCAAACCTCTTCATGACCTCCCATCCAGCCATCTTTCCTCACACTCCTCATCTGATGCCAGTTTACTTCTTGTTTTCATATCCACTCTTTTATTGGTGACTGCCCTTGCTGCTTAAAAGGTACTATCCCCTGAAACTATATCTAAATAACTGTACTTACAAGCTACTTTCAAAATTCTTCACAAAAGCTTTTTCTTGAACTTCACATTTGGAACTATTTTCTTCTTGATACTTTTTGTTTCTGTTGTCCCATTCTCCCATTTGTTGAACATCTGCCATTTTCTGTAGTCCTAAAATGCTTCCCTACAGATATACTGTTGAAAGTTGTTTTGCTGTTGCAACAAAGTTAATTAAAATATCAAATTTAAAATTAAGGAAAGTTTCACAAAAAAATAATATTATGTAAATTGAAGAATTCTGGGTAACCAGGTAAAATTTTTCTTTATTTGGTCTGGCAATATTTCAAATAATCATGTTGATGATGATGATTGTATCAGAGTTGAAAATGGTAATGGTCTAAAACGTCGGTATCTTTAGATTAACTGTATGATGTGTTCTCGATGTTTTGCGAACAACGGAGTTGGTTTACCAAGGAAGTCAAACAGTTTTGCTGAGTTACATCATCAGTTGAAAGCACAGCAGCTGGAATTTGTTCTGGTCCAAATAATCCTCAATTTTTTTTTTGCAGAAAATGACATTTACTGACTAAAGAAATAGTCTATTCAAACTTTTCATTCAACGAGATTCAACTAGGAGTCCTTGGGATTACCCATTTTATTCTGTTATTCTGTTTTATATTTTGAACCGTCTTACCCTATTATTATATTTTATATACACAGCTGATCCCCATGTGCCTTGTTATTAAGTCACCACTTATAACTTCAATTTAGTGCAAGGTTTCACTTATCCATTCCCAAATATATTCTTTTCTCCTGAGGAAAGATCTTATCATTGGTAGCAGATTATAACTGTTAAGGATGTATATTTCTGTTGATGTAGATATCTACATATATATAGATATATTTGAATCAGCTTGTAAGTATCATATCCACTTGCATTTGTGCCCCATGTGTTTCATCCATACATAGATGATAGCAGTGCATACTTTTTGTATCTTGACATGGTTGTAATATCAGTCGTTGATAACTTGATAAATGATGGCCTGGATATTCCATTGGCCAGACTTTATTCCAGTGTAAATGGGAGCTGTACATAGACATAGCAGACTCTGAAAGAGTTGCCTGGGAAATTGAAGATTCCAGTGATCATGTCCTCTCCACCTGAGAATCTCCAAAAGTCTTTTTAGAAATCAGGACATTTGGAGGATTGTGATGAAAGGTTAGATTGTTACGTTCATACCCTGACTCGTGCATAACTTCAACTGATAATGTACTTATTACAAGAAACATTTAATACTCTTCAGAAACAGTTTGTACTCATCAGAGGGAAAAGTTCCACCTCTCAAAGAAAAACAGCCATAAGCATGTAAGGAGGTAAGGGACAATATAAAATTAAAAGAAAGGGCTTTTAAATTTGTAAAGAACAGTACAGATCACACAGAATGGGGTAAATACAAAGACCAAAAATGTCAGTGGCTTGTAAGAGCAGCTAAAAATCATTATGTAAGGAAACTTGCAAGGTACAGAAGAGATTTTATAACTAAATTAAAGGAAAATGACTGCTTAAATAATACAATTGGCCCACAGAAGGCTGAGAGTGGGGATATTGCCAATGACCATGGGGAAATGGCAGACAACACTGAATAATTATTTTGCTTCAGTATTCACAGCAGAAAAAGGAGGCTGGCTTGGTGCAAGTCCTAAAAAAAAAGTACCAGACGATCACAGACAGAGTCCAAATAAAATTAATTGAAGTAAATCATCAGTAATGGGGAAATCCCTAGGAGCTGCTGGTTCTGATTCACTGGTGTTAAAGGTGTTAAGACAGCACATTGCCAATGCCCTAACCATAAGCTTTCAGAGTTACCTGGACTCAGGAGTTGTACCTCTGGATTGGAAGTTTGCTCATGTCACCCTACTCTTTAAGAAAGGTAACAGATGGAAAACAGAGAATTACAGTTATAGATGTTGGCGTGTTCGCCGAGCTGGGAATTTTGATAGCAGACATTTCGGCTCCTTACTAGGTGACATTCTCAGTGTTGTGGAGCCTCCTGTGAAGCGCTGTTGTCTTGTGCCGATTTGAATTGATATGGTCCGGTTTTTGCTGCTTCTGGTAGGTGTCGATTCCGGCTGTGCATTGTCTTGGTTGGTATATTGGGTCTAATTCAATGTGTTTGTTGATGGTGTCCACAGATGAATACCGAGAATTCCCTGGCTGTCCTCTGTTTGGCTGACAGACTAGCCTGACATCTGTGGGGGGGAAATTGTTGGAGTCTATAATCAAGGATAAGCTAATTGATAACCTGGAAATTTTTCAGTGAATCATGGGCGGTTAGCGGTGCGGGGTGTTTGTGGGTTCAGCATGGATTCATGAGGGGGAGGTCATGCCTGACAAACCTCAGAGTTTTTGGGAGAAGTAACAATGGTGATGGACAGAGGGAAGTCAAAAGATATTGAGTTCCCTGCGTAAGGGCATTGTGCGCCAATCTACAGCATGTGGACCACAGCAGTTCAAGATAGCAGCTCACAAGCACCTTCTCAAGAGCAAACGGATGGGCAATACATGATGTCCTGCCAGTGATGCTCATGCCCCATGAATTAATAAAATAAAATGGACTTGCAAGAGGCTTTTGATAAAGTCCCACAGGAGAGATTGTTAGTTAAGGTGGATGTGAATGGAAATGAGATCAAATTACTGAAATGTTTAGGAAATTGGTCGAGTGGCAGGAATCTCCTTTCAGAGTGATTAAACTCCCTTCTTTAATTTAAAAACAAGAAGAGGTGGAGTGGACACTCCATGGAAAATCTGGCCCACAGTTTGGGAAGGAGCAGATATTGCACGCCCAGGGAATTGTGACAGCAAAGGAGGAGGCTCCTTGGTGTCCATACCAGTTCTCTGTTAGAGCAATTAACTCGGTGCCTCTTCCCTGTTTACCCCCTTACCCAGAATAGTTATACATTTCAGATATTTCAATTCCCTCTTGAATGCTTTGAATTAAATCAATTTCCACCTACTTTGGGCAGTGCATTCCATATCGCAACCCTTTGCTACATAAATTTCATTTGAAGAGCACTTTTTTTTTAATATTGGCAGTGTCTGAACTGTTGATATCGAAGGAAATCTAATTCATAGAAACAAAATTTTGAAAATGCATGTACTAGATATCTGAAAATCAGAATTCTAAAAATGCAAGTTGAGTACATTAATGTTGATTTTTTTTTTTTTTGAAAGTTAGTTTTATAACAGCATACACTTTCTCTAATCTCTGTTGTTCCGATACCCTGAATTGCTGTGTTCTCTTTTGTTAGATTCACTTATTTCTTGCTGATTTTCCCCCAAATATTCATCATCAGTTCTTCTTCAAATCTCTGTCTGATTATCCAGCTTATCCCTGCCTAAACCAATGTCTGTTCTGATGCTCTTAGCATTTACTGGCCTCAGTAACCTTCCCATCATCTATGCTCAATACTTTTACAACTCCAATCCCCATGAGTTTCTCTCATCTTCCTTGAGCATGAAGTGCTTCTGATTAGCTGAATTTGTTCTCATCCCCTATACCTGTTTTTTTTCATCCCATTCACTTTATCCAGATGAAGTGCGCTGCAGTACATTCAAGCATTAATTTGCCTTTTTGCACAGTGTGTTGAACACTTCAAAGTTAACAGCAGCTCTTTCTCAGACCTCTTGCTCCGTTACATTAATAATGATGTTGGTGTTTAATCTTGCTCTTTCTCCAAAGGAAAATAACATTGTTCGCACCTTACACTTGCAGCCAATCATGACGTTTATACTGTTCTCACACATTTCTCACCTTACTGAACAAAGAAGATGGTGCTTCTTTCTGCTCTCCTCCATTTCTGTCAAGTTCTGTGCAATGACCAGGTTTGTTTTGATGATTGTGCTTTCTGGAAAAGTAGTTCTCTAATGTCTTTTCAATGTCAGTCAAGATTTTCCTTCCATGTGGTGAGTGGCTCGCTTGACTGCTTTGCTCAATTTCCTATTTCACTACCTCTTCCTCATATTCTCAGAGCACAGGTCATCATTTTCATCTGTCTCGTATCAGCAACTGCCAAATGATACATCACCACATAATGCATTCCCAGCTCTTGGGCTCATGTATTTATTTACTCACTTATTATTTGGCTGCACTTCTGCTTACCATCCAATTGCAGGCTCTTGTGCATCTTGAAACATGGGCGGCCCAGTGGCTCAGTGGTTAGCACTGCTGCCTCACTGCACCAGGGACCCAGGTACGTGTGGAGTTTGCACATTCTCCCTGTGTCTGGTGGGTTTCTTCCAGGTGCTCCAGTTTCCACCCACAGTCCAAAGATTTGCAGGTTAGGTAGATTGGCCATGCTAAATTGTCCATAGCGTCCGTAGTGCAGACGAGGTGAATTAGCCATGGGAGATGCAGGAGTACAGGAATAGGGTAGAGGGATGGGTCTGGGTGGGATGATCTTCAGTGTGGACTTGATGGGCTGAATGGCCTGCTTCCAAACTGTAGGATTCTATTAATCTTCTTCCAATTCCAATTCTTTAGGACTCCAAAGGTCCCTTCCATGTCATGCTGTAATTTTTCTGCATTTTCCCCAATCTCAAAAACTGGCATCTGCGCTCATGGTATAATGTCTGCACATTGGAAAAACCAATACAAATTACAAATGCCTGAAATGAAGCAATGCAGAAAATGGAAATCTGAAAGAAATATCGGAAAATGTTAGAAATACTCAGCAGGACGAGAAGCAGCTCTGGAGAAAGGAAGAGGCAACAATATTCTCACCCAGTAGCTGGTGAGCTAACAACAGTCCCTCATAGACTTTTTAGGGAAGGCCCACCAAATAATCTGCTACTCAGGCCCTTAACTGAGCAATTGCAGACCTTACCTTGGATCAAGGACCCTGAGCGTGGAAATTCCACCTTTGAGTATTGCAGGCCAATCGAAGGCTAACCCCATGGGGAGAGGGCGTCTGCCGACAGTCCAATATTCACCTGTGGCCTAGGATCTGAAAGGCATTTTGACCCCTGTGGAGTCTTTATACCTGATGTGGCTGTACTTGCATTATCCCTTCCATCCTAAGGATTAGATATGGATAATGTAGTCCTGAAGAATCCAACAGAACATTTATCATGGCTTAGTGTCATAGAAAAAATATTGCATGCGCAAATACACGAAACCGTGCTGCTATTAGGGTTATAAACAGCTGTACATTCTTGTCTGCATATCATGCTGCATGTGGCGCACATTATGATGGAGTTGAAGACCTTTATACCCTTCGGTCACATGAGTATGCTACTTGCATTCTCTAATAGCACGTGTCTTAAAGTTATACTCACATGTGCGACGATTTGCCGTACAGTTGTCATTGGATCCCAAGGCACAGTGGAGAGTGCAGGTGGAAAGGGTCCATAATGTATGACAGGAAAGGGTCAGCAGCATTAGAAGGGCGTGGTTATCTGCACCCCCTCCCCTTTCCAAAGTTAGGGCCCTTGATGAGGCACTGAATGTTGCCAAAACTACAGGGTACTTCCTACATTTTCTATTGTTATCAAAATTATATATGCTTCATTGGATAGCTCTGTTCTTGACAGCATGCAAGATTCTGACTTCACTGCACTTCACAACTTCAGCTTCACATCCCTTTGCTGCACCAACATATTCAACCTTTGGCCCGTTAGATTGTTCCAAAAAGTGAAAATCCAGCAAAATTGTCCTTTGAGCATGACAGTTTTAAAAATTTAGACCTTTGTTAGTTTTCCATATTGCTGCTCATTTCTCCAGTTCACTTCCTGGTTAAATCCATTACATTTTGAAACTGCTGTACAAATATAGAAACTCCTGATCTTTAGCCTTGTAGGTTACAGCACATTAATTGCAGACCCAAGTATTTTTTTTAAATTGACAGTTCTGCCTTTGTTCAGGCAATGAGTCCCTGACCCATCACAGCCTCCTGTGTTGTTTATTCAGAAACAAATTTGGCCAACTCCAACCTGATCCTTCTGCCAAATACTGTAATCTTCCTTGGTTATTGTACTGTCGGCTGTAGAATCGTGAACTGTTCTCACTTCCTTGTCTCTCTAAAGTCCTCTCACTGTCTCAGATCACTTACTTTCAAATTACTATAAGCATATATTTTACATCTTTCTGCTTTACAGTTGTTTGAAACCCAATTCGGACTTTCAAACTCACGAACAAAGTAAGCTTCTATGTATTGATAGTATTCCTTTCATCTAATTCTGTATACCAAGTTGCTTCTGAGGACCATCATAGAAAATTTAACATTGAGTTCAATGAACAGATGTTAAAAATGGCCAAAGTGGTTGGGTTTGAAGAGCATTTCAAATCTCTTTTCTGAGGTACAAATTAGCATTGACGACTTTTTTTTGTAGCTCTCAGCCATTTGGGTTGTTTTGTGATTTCTTAAACAAAGAACATATTGCTTGTTTTCCAGTTTGGTGGCTGTGTAAATGTCCCCAAAGCATTCACCTATCTCTCATCCTCTCAAATCCGACTAAAATACAAATATTGTCAGCAATTCCTAATCTCATAAATTGAGCAATCCCTAGTCAGCCTTTTTCTCCGGCCTTAACGCAGAATCCAATTCATCTGCCTGAGGAGAATTTCTTCATTTATTCATAATTGCCAGCGGGAAAGTAAATACCTTGCCCCTGCCGAAAATGCCCATTTTGTGTGGAGCTGGTGCTCGCTTTACAACTGAACTGCAAATGTGACAATTTTGAAACGTGCTCCTTAACTATGTTTAATGTCAAAATAGGATTCGGGTGTATTTCGGTCAAGATGGATATTTAAGGTTCTGAATATGCGTCTGCAATTTCAGACAGAAAAGGTGGAACCTTTGATAATAACCAATAACGTTCTGACATGTCCAATGCAGTCACACATGGCATTCTTGAGTGACAATGAAATAAATAGTAATAAATTACTTCAATGTACGCTTTGAACCATAAAATAGAAAAATTGAGCATACAATACAATATGTATATCACTGGTGGAAATAACTGAGTTCGCATTTCTCACAGATATTGGTTTGAGGTGATGATGTCTGATTGATGATGTTGTAGCTTAAAGCAGTGGCTTCCTCCGAAATAGTTCGGTACATCTAAGAAAACAAAACTAACATTGATAAATAATATTTAGGAGGAAATGCTCTCTCTTACACAGTTAGCAATCTGGGAAAAATGAGCTATATGTTGTTGTTCCCTCACATTTGACGTTTTTGTGCACTCCCAGCCCATTCTTTTCCCCTGACTAAATCCTGAACCATGAAACATCATTCCTGGGTTGAACATGGAAAAGTTATTTTTTTAAATGTGAATGGCCATGTGTGTTCAGCAATGAACAAACTAACATTCAAATATTGATCACCTCAGGTGCTGTGCTTTTAGAGGTACTATAAGTGTAGAAATGCTGGGAGCAGGAATTACTCTGTTATGTTCCTCTGACCCCTAGCTATGAACTGAAAAAAGGAGAGTGGCAAGATGTTGCTAGCACTCCAGCTCAGAAATTTCTCCTTGTCTCTGAATCATTTCTTTAAAAGTGGAAAGTATCATTCATATTTTATCAGTGCCAGTCCTCTGTGCTAGTCTTAGTGCTAGATCAACTTTCGGCTTCTTTTCTTTGTCATTTGTAACATACGTTCTTAAATTGGCAATTACTTAATTGATCCACTCTCCCTAACATTCAGTTATCTCAGCAGTTGACCAAAACTCTAATTTATTTTGGTCACTGGTTGTTAAATGGACGTAAACACCATTTAGTTTATTAGTTTCAGAGATAGTAGGAACTGCAGATGCTG
>NC_063347.1:44779203-44808925 GCF_021869965.1 Rhincodon typus | reverse complement strand
AGGCCAAGCAGCATCAGAGGAGCAGGAAAGCTGACGTTTCGGGCCTCGACCCTTCGTCAGAAATTTTTTTTTCTGAAGAGGGGTCTACGCCCAAAACGTCAGCTTTCCTGCTCCTCTGATGCTGCTTGGCCTACTGTGTTCATCCAGCTCTATACCTTGTTATCTTAGTCTATTAGTTCATTATTTAGCTTATAACACTCGATAAAGCATTTACGGCAGGCAATTTTTAATTATCTTAAAATATTAGGACCAACCTTCTAAGGCTTTTTATTTAATCTTTCATGGGATGCAGGTATTGCTTCTGTGGCTAATATTTGTTGCTTATCCCTAATTGCCCTTGAATGGAGTGGCTTGCTGGTAGATAAGTGTGGAACACATTGCTGTGGATCTGGTAATTCTAGTAGATTTCCTTCCTTAAAGGAACAGGATAGGTCTTTTATTACTGCTGACAATGATCACCCCCACTGGACCAGCTTTGAATAAACAACACAGAAGGCTGTCGTGGGTCAGGAGCTCATTGCTTGAGCAGAGGCAGAAACTTCCAGATTTATGAAGTGAATTCAAATCCTATCAGCAGCAACGGTAGGGTTTGAACTCATGTCCTCGCAACATTAACTTGGGCCTCAATGAATCCATTGACATTACCACTATGTCACTATCTCCCCCTAAAGTCATTGCTTAATAGCAATAACATTTTTTAGTTTGAATGCGAGGTTAATGCACTCACAGACGATGCAGCCTGATGTCCTTGAACAGGCTAACGAGCAAAGAAGAGTATGTTTCCATCTTTGACGTCATGAAGCCAGTGACTGGTAAAACGAGCAACATTTTGTTGCAACTCTGTACAGCCTAATCTTTAATATCTAGGACTATCATCACAAGAATGACTTGTAGAAAGCTACCTCTCAGGACTTTCAATCTGGTGAAGCAAGATTCTCTCAAAACATGTTTTCTTTTGAGAAACACAAGGAGCTGAGTTTGCAAAATATAAATGCTCTAAGACAGCTTTTTATCTCGTGCTTCTACAATACAGCTTTGTTCTGCACAAAGGCAATAACTCAAACCACTAATTTACCGTGAGCTATTGGCAGTTTTAGAATAAATTCAGGATCTGTGCATTCACTCTCACTTTCCATGAACGCCAGCTGTAACCATAGCAACTCTTTATACATCACCACCCTTAAGCATTCTGGAGTGTCGACAATGCAAAGAAATTGCTGGCAGTGCATGATGTACCAAAAATAGCCACAATAAATTTGTTCGAATAAAATAGAACCAATCTTCCAAATGAGATGCAGCTTGAACAAACACCCTCCTCACCACATTCTTTCAGCCTAATTGCAACTGATGGTGTAATATGTACTAAGACGACAGTGGTTTTTTTTTTATCATGCATTAGCTAATGTTACACATGGATAAAATCACACCATACAGTTACAACTGTGTTTGTTAGCATTAACAACTAGAGGAAAGTACTCCCCACAGTGTTTTAATCTCAGGAATAACTTTTATGAAGGGAGCTGGGAATTTAAAATAACAGGGCCACAACAATGTGGCAGCAGAATCTTCCTCTCTCTATCTTCCAGTTGCTTTACCGGCCCTCTGAGACAAGGATTTTTAATCAGAAATGATTGTCTCAGTCTTTGCAAGAAAGTGATTGACTAATTAAAAGCTCTGCTGGCAGTTAGTTTGTCTCTCCGAGCTTAGTGTGAAGCAGCTGGGAGATAACTAAATTTCTCCTGAAGCTATTTCAGCTTTACACTTGTTTCTGAAATTGATTAGAGGCCCAACATCAAAAATCACACGACACCAGGTTACAGTCCAACAGGTTTATTTGAAAACACAAGCTTTTGGAGCCTCAGTCCTTCTTCAGTGTAGTCTAACACCTGAAGAAGGACTGAGGCTCCGAAAGCTTGTGTTTTCAAACAAACCTGTTGGACGATGGCCTGGTGCCGTGTGATTTCTGACCTTGTCCACCCCAGTCCAACACCGGCACCTTCACATCGAAGCCCAACTGTAATACCTCCCTGTTCTATACAAATGTATAATAAGTCTGAGAAACTCAATAAAACAGGAATGCATTTCCAGGCGTGCAACAGAAGCTGTTTGGAAGGATGCTGGAGGTGCACAACCTCCCCAGTTGATAAAAAGCAGAATAAGATGCCTTCAGGGAGTGTGCTTTGACAAGTGTTTGGTATGTTACGCATCAAAATGGGGGCCAACTGTCTTTTGGAAGAACGCAAAACTGGGCTGCTTTTAAAAACTTTTGGCACAAGCCTCAGACCAGGTCATAGAATGTTAAACACTGGAAGTTTTGCAACTATAGAAAGTTCCAAAAAGTGATACAATTAAGGAAGGGCCTGAGTTTTTTGAGGCAATTCCACTAGAAACTAAAGGCAACCAATTCTGCATTTTATTTCTCTTCTACTCTTTTGCATGCAGCAATCAGAGATATGTACAAGTCACAATTTGTGAAAAGTGAAACTCACTAGATTGTGTTAAAGGGTCCATATAAGGACACATTGAGAATGAGAATGTTGGAATGAATGAGTCTCGAGATGAAAAAGTGTTGACAACAAGTGACGAGTGACGGGAATTTCTGGTGTCAATGCTGTGTGGAGTTGGAGGAACCCAGCAGGTCAGGCAGCATCAGAGGAGAGGAAAATTGATGCTTTGGGTTGGGACCCTTCTTCAAGACTGGGGAGGGGGAAGGGAGCTAGGAAATAAATAGAGGGAACGGGGTGGAGCTGGGGGCAGGTAGGTGGGATGGTTATTGATGGATGCAGTTAGGGGGTAGTGGGGTTGGTCCGTTGGAAGGGTGGGACGGATAGGTGGGGGAAAAAAAATGCGATGCTTGCTTGACCCACATTGAATCGATATCCCACAGGTGCACAACTTAGATGAAATGGACATCATGAAGGTGTGCAGTCAGGACTAAGATGTAGTGTTGTTTTACTCGAACAGATTGGCTTTGGCCTTTGCAACATTGAACTGAGGGATGTCGTAGTGTTCAGGGATGTGTAGATTAGGTGCGTTATAGGGGGATGGGTCTGGGTGGGATGCTCGGAGGGTCGGTGTGGACTTGTTGGGCCGAAGGGCCTGTTTCCACACTGTGGGGATTCTATGATATCCACTTTCAGTGATGGAATTTAAATATGGTCAATAAATCTGGAATATATCATTAGTCACAGTAATGGAGACCATAAATCTAATATTCATTGTCATAAATACCCAACTGGTTCTCAAATGCCCTTTCGGAAAGGAAATTTACTAGCCTTACCTGGTCTGGCCTACATGTGACTGCAGACCTACAGCAATGTAGTTGACTCTTAATTGCCTCTGAAGTAGCCGAAAAAGTCAGGTACATGAATATTGGGAATGGACAACAAACATTGGTCAATACACAATGTTGACATCCTATGCAAGTAAAAGTACAAAAAAAAAACAAAATAATGGGTGAGGAATCATTTATGGGAGCATTGAAACAACTTTTGCTAATTTTGCCCTGGTTCAAGTTCTCATTGAAAACCAAGTGGATGAACAGAAGAAGCAAGATCAAATATACTAACTTCAGACTGGAGGAGAAATGTGTGTCTTGAAACAGAAAGGTGTGGCACGGTGGTGATGTGGGCTGATCACAAAGAAGTAACTCTGGAGGAAAATGGCGTGCTTGACTGTCTGCAAAATTACAGTGAGCTCTGTGAAATGCTGTAGGTTTTCAGTCACCTGCTATATTATTGCCCAACAATGATGTTATTGCTTAAAGCAATATCCGTACTTAGGCAGTGTCAATACAGTGTGGAGCTGGAGGAACACAGCAGGTCAAGCAGCATCAGAGGAGCAGGAAAGTCAGCGTTTGGGTCGGGACCCTTGTAAACCTGAAACGTCGACTCTCCTGCTCCTCTGATGCTGCCTGACCTGCTGTGTTCCTCCAGCTCCACACGGTATTGACTTCGACTCCAGCATCTGCAGTTCTTGCTATCTCTGTGCTTAGTCAGGATTGATTAATTATATTGAAAGGATTGGTGGAAGAATGTATGTTGCACAGATAAAAAGATGCGTGAAGCTTTCCTTTCGCAAGTAGCATTTGCTTATGTTGTGCATAATATTCTTTTGGCGTATTACCTGTAACAGCAATAATAACTTACATTTAGATGGAGCTTTTAACATAATGAAGCATCCCAAGACACGCTCCACAGGAATTTTGCTGAACAAAGTACGATGCTAATAATCAGAAAAAGAGGAGCATGGATGATTTGCACAGTTGGAGGCGATTACTGAGGTATAGGAGGTTAAAGTCGTGGAAGGATTTAAATGCAAATATGAGAATTTTATAATCAAGATTCTGAGTGATTTGGAGCAGTTGAAGGTTGGTTAACACTGGAGATAGTAGAATGAGACTTTACCTAGTCAAGATGTGGTTGCAAAATTTTAGATGCTTTCATGTTTGCAGAGATTAGAATGTGTGAGGCAAGCAGCAGTGCATTGGAATAGCTGAGTTTTGAGTTAAATAAAGCACGGCTGAGGGCCTTAAGTCATAGATGACCTGAAACAGGGATCATGTCATGAGGATAGAAGTAGATGGTCTGAGTGATGACGCGAGAATAAAGTTGACAACTCACCTGCAGGTCAAATGTGACAGGAATATTGTGGATAGACTGGATTACTCTTTGTATTGTCAGGGAGAGGGTTGGAGTTGATATTTAGGGAATGGAAAGCTTTTTCATTCAATTTGACACTCTTTGAAATCGTAAGGATTCTGATAGAAGAAACCAAACTTTCCCATCAAGCACCAATTTAACCAGCATAAGAAGACAATGTTGATTGGTTGGACCATGTTTGGCATGAAGTTGCAGCTGGCTCTGCGAACTGCTAATTTGAGCTATCTTATTAAGTTAAGAGCTCTGGTCAGGGTGTTGCCATGGAGAATGTACCTCAAACTGGCCGGCTTCAAATCCTTTTCTCAATAAAAGAGCACAAGACAAAAAAAAAACTTTGTATGAAGTTAATCAGCTGGCTAAGATTGACAAAGTGAAGATACAGCTTCACCTACATGGCAACCGTGATCTAAATTATCAACATCCTCTTCTTGTCCTGGATAAACAAGGGAATTAAGTTTGGAGTTAGGACTGAAAATAATGGCATCAGTCTTCCCACAATTTAGTTGGAGGCTATTTCTGCACATTAACTGCCTTCGTAGTATAAGCAGACTAGTAATTTAACACCAGCGGTGAGTCAGGGAAGGTCGTGATGGGTGTTCTCATTTGCATGTAAAAACAAATGCCTTGACTTAGGACAATGTTACCCAAGGATAGCATATACTTGAGAACTAGGAGAAGGCCAAAAACCAGAGGGTACACCAGTGGCAACAGTGTAGGAGCAGGAAGTGAAGCCATTGCAAGTGGTTCTCTGACTATGCTTAGTTAGGCAAGAATGCAACTTGATCATGAATCACATGATGTATCTATACAGGTGGAGGTAAGAAAAATGAAGGGGAAGAAGCTACTTGTGGGAATCGGCTTTAGGTTCCCTGTTGTTATGCAGTAAATCAGAGAATACATTGGGAAATGAAAGCATATAAAACAGGCAGTGCACTAATCCTGGTTAAATTCAATCTTGTAAATTTGGATAGTCAGATTGGCAGATGCCACGATGGAAAGGATTTATGGAATGAATTCAGGATAGTTTCCTAGAGCTATATTTTGTCAATCCATTTTGGAATATATGGTGGGAAAATATAAGGTTATGCACAGTGGCAAGAAGAATAGAGGAGTTGAATATTATTTAAATGGCGAAAAACTGCAGAAAGCTTCAACACGGAAGGATTTGGGAGTCCTTGTGCATAAATTCTCAAAAGCTAGCGTACAACTTTGGCAGGTGATGGGGTAGGCAAATGGACCATGCCGCAGGATCTGGCAGGAGAAAGGGAGGTTGGAAATGGGGCAATATCTGCAAGCACTTGAAGGTGAAGGATTTTTTTTAGAATAGGGGATTACAGCATTTTTAAACATGAGAATGACATGGAGAGAGAACAGTTTACAATATTCACTAACATGGCGTCCAGGAAGGAAAATTGGATATCAGTATTTTAATAGGAATAGGTTCAAGGGAACACAGGTGCCAATCGTAGACATGATGAAGGCAGACAGGACAGAAACTGGAGAGCTGTGGCCTAGAATATTACAGGAGATTTAATCATGTGGACTGGTGGAAGCATAAAATTTAGCAGAGGCAGCTGATTGGATTGTCTCAATTTAAGTGATGAGGAAGTCTAAGGGTTCTTTGTCATCTTCTCTTTAATGATATGTAAACAAGACCAAAAAGTAGTGTATATGATTAGGTATGTTGAGATGGAAGACAAGTTTGAGGAGAACATATTTTTGCTCCCCTTTGTATGTATAAAAATGATAGACTTAGACAATGTTTTTTGAAGTTTTAGTAAATATGCCAATTTCCCTGTTGTGGTGAAGTTCTGTGGAACCGCTGTTGGATGTTCCTCATCAATAATGTCAACAGGATGGTCAGGTGCCCTCTATATAGGGAAGCACTTTTGTGAACCTTCTTTCCCTTTTTAGAAAGGTACACATTATTTATGGAATCAACAGTGAGAACAGAGGAGCAGGTGTTCCATGAGTGCTGACCCAGGGTTTGTGTTTCATTTCATTTCCGGTCTCTCTTTAATACTTGCTGGAGATATTCTCCAGTAACAGATGGAAAACTATAATTGTTTTTGTCAGTACTCAGTGGAAATCGGCTAATTGTGCAATATTTTTGATGTGCAGTAATTTTTCAAGACATTCAGCTAAAAAGGAATTCTAAATGACCCAATCAAACTCCTGCTCACCTGAAAATTAGTTCAGACCCTTAGTTAGGCATGTACAAGATGCACTACGGCTTTGCACAGCCTTCATCTGTAATTGAGAGTTCAAAACAGATGCTTGGTTTTAATATCACAAACGGGTCTCTAATTAAAAATGGTCTGTATCATAGACCAATATGATGTCATACCTGTGATAACCGATATGTTGGTCACTTAATCTGCATTATAGAACAAGAGGTTTCATCAATGATAGCGATACATTTTAATTGCAATCTTTTTCTCTGACTTTAGTGGTCTCAATTTGATTAAAATTAAATTACTTCCTCTGGGTGTAAGTTGTGAGAAACCCAGTATTATGGTGAGCTTTTCTGACAAGATGCCTTGATTTGAAGGTAGTGGAAAATAATCTGATCAGAAAGGATCATGTGTGCCCTCTTTTTAAATCAGATTAAGCCGCTTAAGATATACAATTTCCTCAAATACATTGAATTGTGAGTGCTAAGGTGCCTTTCTGTGTGGGTGATATATAGGCATTCCTTCAAAAAGGTGTTTTAGGAAGGGGATCAGTTCTACACATCTCAAGTGGTGATCTGATGAACTATTGTCTTTTAACAATTTGGTGTGTCTCCTCCTCCTGTATCCCACATATCTTAGCAGTGATGCTGCTCTGTACGTTTCTGAGATTTTCTACCATCCAATGCATATTAAGCATCATTTGTTTTGTACACTGGGATGTAGATTATTGGGCCCTGGGGATATATGGAACATTAATCCCATCAATTTCTCTGGCACCATTTCCCTACTAATGCTGATATTCCTTCAGTTCCTCCCACTTAATGACCCCTGTGTTCCCAGATTTGAAAATCTAGTTGGTACCTTGCTAGATTGCTGTGGGGACACCTCTGAACTTAATCAGCTTTGTGACTGCTGATCATGGCAAGAACATTTAGAAAAGCTCAATGCAATCAAACGCAGCCAAAATTGTTTTAAGAATGTGAATCATTTTTGACAAATTTACGACTGTTCCTTGGCGATATTACATGCAAAGGTGATAAAGGGGAGCTTGTAGTCAATCTAGATTTCCAGAAAATAGTCAATAAGGTGTCACAGAAGATAGAAGCTCACTGTATTGGGGGCCCTATATTAGCATAGACTGTGGATTGGTTAATACATACAAGGCTGAGAGTCAGTATTATTAGGTCTTTTCACGTTCGAAATTTGTAGCTAGCAGAGTGACACAAGGGCCTTAATTAATTGCCATCTTTCATAATGACTCGGAGGAGCGGGCAGATTTATCCAAACTTGCCGATGACACAAAAATATGTGGGAGGCCAGGTTATGATGAGGGCTCAGGTTACAAGGGAATGTTGAAAGATTGAGTGCACAAAAAACATGGCAGGTGGAATTTGATGTTGCAAAGTGTGAAGTGATGCACTTTTGTTGGGAGAATCAAAAGGCAGACTGTTATTTAAATGGAGAGAGAGAGACTTGTGAAACTCAGTGCAGCTGAGAGGATTTTAGGTGTTCATGTCCATGCGACACCAAGCATTAGCACACAGGTGCAGTAATTAAGATGGCAAATGGTATTTTGGCCTTTATTACAAGGGGGAAGGACTTAAAAGTACCACAGAGGCTAGATTACTGGAAGTATATAAAGAGAAGGTAGTTAGATTTTTGGAATATTAAGGAGTGGAAAGTCATGAGGAGCTGGCAAGAAAAAGGAATTGATGCCTAAGGCGGATCAGCCATGATCGTATTAGAATGGTGAGGCAGGCTTGAGGAGCCTACCCCTTCTATTTGTTGTGTTTAATCTTAGTTGAAAAGATTATTTTATGAGTAACAAGAGTAAGCAAGACAGCTCCTTCTCCTAATGACTATTCCTACTCTGACAACTATCATCTATTCAAAATATGACAAAACCAGGCTAGAAAATCGAGGCCCTACCCTCTACCTATGGCTGGATCATTATCATCACATGCTAGGGCATTGAAATTTCTGAGCTGAACTTTTAGTGACGAAAGGATGATTGCATTTGTGGAAATTTTAGGTTTTGCTTTACAATAGCAGTCTATTGCTATGATGTAGAGCTTCTGGTTTTGGACTGGGGGTGAACAAGGTCAGAAAGGGCTACGCTCCGAAAGCTTGTGTTTTCAAATAAACCTGTTGGACTATGTCCTGGCGTTTTGTGATTTCTGAGCTAGTCGAATTACTGACACGATTATGGAATACCTTTTAAAGAGTGAATGTTACATACTTAGCTAATTATGCAATTCTGCAATCTCAGGGAAGGGGGGAGGAGGAAGCCATAATCACAAGTTGCAAAGAGTGAAGGATCAAAGCTGTATCTCCGACCCACATTCCCTTTTTTGCTTGGCTTCCTTAGCAGGAGCCTTACTTTGCAGCTAATACCCTACATCAAGCCCAGAGGAGTAAAAAAAAATTCTCTCCACTGTGAGGACTAACCATTGTTAATGTATTTGTGAAGATTTTGTCTTTTTCTTGATTTTAGTGAAATATTAATACTTTTTCGCACGACAGAGAAAGCACTTCACAAGCAAATTTGCGTTTCAATTGTCTACACGCATATATCATTCTCTGTGTGTTAATGTTGACAGGTATGATAATGATGCGAAGCGAGTTGTTCGGACTTTATATACCACTACTGTACTACGTTTGAAGAACAGGAATATACCTACTGATTTACAATGATGTTAGGGAACATAGGGGTGAGTAAGTGGGAGGAACTGAAGGAAGTCATTATCCATAGAGAAATGGTGTTGGGAAAATTGATGAGATAAATGATCCACACATCCCCAGGGTCTGATATTGTACATTCCAGAGTACATAAGGAAGGACCCTGAGAAATAGTGGTTGCTGAATAGTGGTATCTTTCAAGAATCTTTTTTCTCTGTAACAGTTTCTGTGGATTGAAGGATAGGTAATGTAACCGTACTATTTAAAAGAGAAGTAGCTAAATCGGGAATTACAGACCACCTAACCTGACACAGGGAAATTGCTGCAATCCATTACATAAGATGTAATTGCAACACACTTGGTAAACAGTGACACAATTGGACAAAGTCAGCATGGATCTGTGAAACAGAAATCATATTTTGCAAATCTACTGGAATTTTTTGAGAATGTAACCAGTAGAGTTGATAAGGGAGTGCCAGTCGATGTAGTTTACTTGGACGTTGAGAAAGCTTGTGAAAAGGTCTCACATAAGAGATAAGTGGAATTGGGGCAAGTATACTGACATGGATGGAGAACTGGTTCACAGACAGGAACCAGAAAGAGTTGGAATAAATGGGTCTTTTTTCCAAGTGGCAGGCAATGACCAGGCAATTACTGCAGGGATCACTGCTTCGATCCCAGCCATTCACTGTTATGTACAATGATTTAGATGATGGAACTAAATGCACTACCTCCAAGTTTGCATTTGATACAAATCTGGGTTGGAGGGTGACCTGTGAGGAGGATGCAGGGATACTTTAGACTGATTTGGACAAGATGACTGAGTGGACAAATGCATAGCAAATGAAGTATAATATGGATAAATGTGAGGTTAGCTACTTTACCACCAAAAACAGGAAGACAGATTCTTTTGTGAATGGTGATAAGTGAGAAAGCAGGAGGTGTAGTGAGATGTGGTTGTCTTTGTATACCAGTCAGCGAAAGTGAGCATACCGGTGCAGCAGGTGCTGAAGAACGCAAATGGTATGCTGGCCCACGTAGCGAGAGGATTCAAGTACAGCAGCTGGAATCTCTCTTGCTCCAGTTCTGAAGGACCTTGGTGAGATGACACCTGGAGTCTTGTGCACAGTTTTGTGACTGAACGAAGTGCAACAAAGGTTCACCAGACTGATTCCTGAGATGGCAGGACAGGTGTATGAAGAGAGACTGGATCAATTACCAACATATTTGCTGGAGTTTAGAAGAATGAAGAGAGATCTTATAGAAATCTATAAAGTTCCAACAGGACTAGGCAGGGTAAATGCAGGAAGGATGTTCCAGATGACCCGGGAGTCCAGAACCAGTGTCACAATCTGAAGATATGGAGTAGGCCATTTAGGACTGAGGTGGGAGAAATTGTTTCACTCTGAGAGTGGTGAGCCTGTGGAAATCTCTGCCACAGAAATCGGTTTGAGGCTAAAAGGATTGAATATTTTCAAGAAGGAATTGAGTATATCCTTCGGACTAAATGGATTGAAGGGGGATGGAGAGAAAGTAGGGACAGGGCACTGAGTTGGTTGATCAGCCATGATCACTTTGAATGGCGGAAAAGGCTTGATGGGCCAAATGGGCTACTTAACCAATGCTGCTTTTCTATCTTTTTATGCATGTGTGAGTGTTACAAAGGAGCATGGATTACAGTCATTGGAGAGGTTAGCTTTGAGGTTAGCACCTTTTCACAGCAAGAGTTATGATGACTTGAGAGGTATCTAATAGAGGTCTTTAAAAGTTTGGAAGATTATCGTATGTAAAGTATTTTGTAGTGTGTATGGGGTCAACTCTTTTTAGTATCCTAAATTACTGCTTGTTCTGTTCACAATTTTTGCAAGAATTTACTATCTACAATATATACACACTTCTGTCATGTTCTTTAGAACTTTGCTTTGATCTAGTTCTCTACATAATCATACGATATGCGTACCATCATTACACTGTTACACGTCATTAGTCCACATTGTATTCATGTCTGATTATTTGACAGTTAGCAGTAATAAATTCCTTCATTCATGATGTCACACCTCACAGGGGTAGTACAATGGAAATCATGCCTAGTTTTTTCTGAATCATTACAAAAATGAAAACTCTTACCAAAGTATACAAAATTCCCCAAATTACCTGATTTTTTTTTTTCTGCCTCGTAACAGCCATGTTTCTGTACTGAACAAAAATCACTATTAGAAATAAATAGGTTTTAGCTACTGGTAAACAATTAGAACTGTTTGCACAAAAACTCTACAGTTAAAATGCTAACCCCCTTAGAACTTTCCCATACATGCATTCAAACAGGCACAGAAAGACAAAAAAAAGGTATTGTGAGTAGAAGGAAAAACTAGGAAGGCAATTCAATGGTTCCTGACCTCAAGTTCACTGTGATAATTCTTTTGTCTTGCTAGAACTGGTTGGTCCTTTATCTATCCTCTCTTGGTGCCACCACATCCTTGCGAAAAGCACAGAGTGACTGGTTCACAAATTATAAGGCCTCTGACATTTTGGCTAAAAGCCATAGCTTTCAGAAACTGATGAGGGAAAATAAACTTGCTTCATTCAGGCTTTAGGCGATTTTATCATCGATAACTGGTCGCCTCTCCACAAATCAGCTGGTTGTGTTTACACACCCTGGTGCCACTTCCTCTGCACATAAATGTCCCCTGACTGGTTGAACAAACAGCAGTGTAAACAACACTCAGAATAAGTGCTGATAACCTGTTTTCAATAAGTGAAGTAATCCTTTCCACATTCCTTGTTTTTTTAATTAAAAACAGCCCTTTCCCCATTTGAGTCTACAATCAAAACTACAGGAAAATGACAGGTTATAATCTTTACAGCAATGACATGGTAACATGAGATGATGTAATTTTCCCAGTTATTGTTTTGAATGAAGGGAAATTGTCAGATTCCTAGTTCATATGAAGAAAATCTCCATAAAAGTGATCGTCTAAATGGCAAGTTTGTATGAATTCATGCCTGAGGGATTATTTGAATATGATGTCAACAAATGTTTTCTTTTATATTGATGAGTATTCATTTTATCAGTCTTGCAATTAAAAAGGCATTGTTTCACAGTAGACTGTATGTTTATAGATTAGATTGAATCAAAGGATATAACTATGTTGTATTTCATCTACTTTCCACCCTATCTACCTCATCCACTTGCCGCCAAACCAACTTCACACCTTACCTATTTCATTCACCCATCTTATCTGCTTACCCACTTTCCTTCTCTCTGCAGTTTTTCAAAGAAACCTTGGAACATTTAAACTCTACAGAAGATGGCAGAAAGATGAAAAGGGTGTGTAGCTTTTTCAAAGACTCTGCTGCCTGCCGAGTTTTCCTGCCATTGGGGAATTTAGAAAGACTCTCTAAAGGATGCTCAGAGGCAAAAGCAGAGCAGTACGAGTACTTTTTATCTTATTTGCGGTTTAACGGCCATAGTGTTTCTGAAGAAGATTGAAAGATTTGAATCACATATTTGCAATTGGGCTTTTGTGCTCATACTATCCTAGAACCTGTGATGATGATATTGGAAGGGGAATTACTAAAATGTGTTGAGAAGAATTTTAAACATGGGTGTGTTTCTGATTCAATGAAGAAGGGAGAAGGAAATTCGAACTGTCTAAACAACAGTCCTTCATTCTTTGAAGGGAGATGATGGGGAGGAAGTGTAAGATGTTTTATGAAAAAAAAACAGTTTGACCAAACCTAGCTAAATTATTGAAAGGAGTGGTAGCCAGGAATTTCCGTAATTCTAGATCATCAAGACTGTCAGTTAGTGGTGATCATCCAATCTGGAAACCTCGAGCAGCGTAGAATGATTGTCAAACATTTCAAGCTGGTGAACCTCTGCTGGAGACATAGGATGACTTTGACCTGTCCCTTTAGCACTGGATATAGACCTGTAGTGTGGCACAAAGTAAATGTGTTTTTTACAAATTTGAGACTTCCTCCTTCAATTATTTCAGCTGGCCCTGTTGAGAATCTTTTCTTTTTAAAAGTTAGCCATCTGTTTAGAGATGTTAACAGAGCTTTGTTCAAAAAGGGGTTAAGGATGAATCCTTCCATTCGAGGCTGATCAATTTAACTTCAGTAAAAACGGAAAGAACTGCGGATGCTGTAAATCAGGAACAAAAACAGAAGTTTTCTGGAAAAGGTCAGCTGGTCTGGCAGCATCTGTGAAGGCATAAGCAGAGTTAATGTTTTGGATCCGGTGACCCTTCCTCAGGCCTGATGGTGGCTGGGAAAACATCAGTTTATATGCAGAAAAAAGGGGAGGGGAATGGGGTAGGGAGTAAACGATAGGATAGAGCTGAAAGAGAGAGAAGAGCGGTTGGACAGACAAAGGAGTTGATAACGATCAGGCTGGGAGGGTGAATAGTTGTTAATGGGGACTGTTCGTGACTAACAACAGGGGGTGTGTAATGGTATATGGCAACAGGGCCTGGTGTGTGGGGTAGGGGGCTGGGACATGGGAGAGTTTAGGCCTTAGAATTATTGAACTCGATATTGAGTCCGGAGGGCTGTAGGGTCCCCAAGCGGAAAATGAGGTGTTGTTCTTCCAGCTTGCATTGAGCTTCGCGAGAACACTGCAGCAAGCCAGAGACAGAGATGTTGGCCAGGGAGCAGGGTGGTGCATTAAAGTGGCAGGCATTGGGTAGTTCAGGATCTTTTTTGTGAGCAGAATGTAAATGTTCTGCGAAGCGGTCACCCAGTCTACGCTTTGTTTCCCCAGTGTTGAGGAGACCACATTGTGAGCAGCAAAAGCAGTAGACTAGATTCTGGGAAGTGCAGGTGAAGTGTTCCTTCACCCGGAAGGTATGTTTGGGCCCTTGGATACTGGGGAGGAAGGAGGTAAATGGGCAGGTGTTGCACCTTCGTCGGTTACAGGAGAAGGTGCCGTAGGGCTGTGGGGTGATTTTGGGGATGAAGGAAGTGTGGACCAGGGTGTCCCAGAGGGAGCGGTCCCTGTGGAAGGTGGACAAGGGAGGGGAAGGGAATATGTGTCTGGTGGTGGCATCTCGCTGGAGGTGGCAGAAATGGCTCCTGATGATCTGCTGGATGTGGACGCTGGTGGGATGGTAGGCAAGGATAAAGGGAACCCTATCGCTGTTGTGGGAGGGAAGAGAAGGGGTGAGGGCGGAAGTGCGGGAGATGGCTTAGACCTGGTTGAGGGCCCTGTCGACAACGGAGCTGGGGAATCCTCGATTGAGGAAGAAGGTGGACATTTCAGAGGCTCCCTTGTCGAAGTTAACTTCAGTGGTGGCTAAACTTTGAGATGTTGATTAATATCTGTTCCGATGTGTTATGACACAACTCTGGAGCAGGTGGGACTTGAACCCAAACTTTATGACCCAGAGTTGGTGACACTACCTCTGCCACAGGATTCCAAACCTCAAACTTTTAATTTAGTTTTGATCAAAACTCACAATCCTTTGGGCAACTATCGGTTCACTAGGAAAACAAGCACATTTGTTCAGTGTGAGTTTAACTCGTGATTGATTTTATGAAGAGGCAACAGTGTTGATGTGATGTACAAAGGTTTTTGATCGAATGCCATAGTACTGGCTTGTTAGTGAAGTCAAAATCCATGGAATAAAATGGACTGCAGCAGAATGGAAACAAATTTGACTGAATGACAGGGAACAGAGAGGGATGGTGACATTTTTAATTTTTTTTTCATAAAAGGTTTTCCTTGGATTGATATTAGGGTGACAGTTTTTCTTGATCCGTATTATTGACTTGGTCTTGGGGTGCAGATAGTACATTTTCAAGTTTTATAAATGATACAAAACCTTGAAGGACTGCGAACTGTAAGAAGATTGATCATATACTTCAAGAGGACCTACAGAGGCTGATGGAATTGGTAGACTCGGCAGATAAAACTTTGTTGAGATACATGTTGAGTAATTAATTGTGGGAGCAGAAATAAGAACCAATGGGGATATATGTGAACAAATTGTTAAAGCTGGATGGAATCACAGAGGGTGACAGTACAGGAAAAAAAAGGCCTTTGGCCAATCAAGTTTGCATGGATTAAAAATAACCACCGAACTATTCTAATCCCATCTTCCAGCACTTGGCCAGTAGCCTTGTCATCGCAAGTGTACCATGAAACACTGCTACAATGTTCGGATGTTTCTGCCACAACTGCCCTTATAGGCATTAAGTTCCAGATTCATACCAGCTTCAGGATGAATCTTCTTTTCCCCACGTTCATAGTGTCATACAGAGTGGAAACAGGCCCTTCAGTCCAACTAGTACCGACCATGTTCCCAAACTAAAGTAGTCCCACTTGCCTGCGTTTGGCCCATATCCCTCCAAACCTTTCCTAATTATGTCCTTTTGTAAATGTCTTTAAATGTTGTCTGTACCTGCATCCACCATTTTCTCTAGCAGTTCATTCCACACATGAACCATTCTTTATGTTAAAAAAAAAAGTTGCACCTCATGTCTTTTTAAAAATTTCTCGTCTCACCTTAAAAATATGCTCCCTAGTCTTAAACTCTCCCATCCTGGGGAAAAGATCATTGCTATTTATCTTATCTATGCCCCTCTTTTTTTTTTAAGTAAACATCAATAAGGTCACCCCTCAACCTCCTATGCTCCAGTGAAGAAAGACCCAACCTATCCAGCCTATTTTTATAACTGAAACCCTCCATTTCCTACAACATCCCAGTAAATCTTTTCAGAACCCTCTCTAATTTAATAATATCTTTCCTATAATAGGGCGACCAGAACTTCACAAGTACTCCAGAAGAGGCCTCATCAATATCCTATGCAACCTCAGCATGACGTCCCAACTCTTATCACAAAGGTCTGAGCATTGAAAGCTAAACACCTTCTTAACCAATCTGTCTACCCATGACACAAATTTCAAAGAATTATGTACCTGAACCCTTGGGTCTGTCCGTTCCATCACACTACTCAGGGCCCTGGCCATTAATTGTATAAATCTTGCCCTTGTTTAACCTTCTGCCCCTTAGCTTGGATCTGTCCCTGGCTCATTGAATCCCTCCACCAAGGGGAACGTTTCTTCCAGTCTGTGCTCCTCATAATTTTATCCATCTCAATCATGGACCCCTCCTAGTATCCTCTGCTCCATGGAAAATAACCCCAGCGTATCCAATTTTTCTTCATAACGAAGACACTCCAGCCCAGGTAACATTCTGGGAAATCTCCTCGACACCCTCTCCAGTGCAATCACATCCTTCCAAGAATGTGGACTTTAGAACTGCACACAACACTGCAGCTGTGCCTTTCATGCAGTGCCAGCATAACCACCTTGATCTTCAGCTTGATATCTCAGCTAATAAAGGCAAGTATCCTTTATGCCGCCTTGAGCACTTTAGCTACTTGTCCTAATCCCTTAAGGGATCAATGGACATGCGCACTAAGGTCGCTCTGATTGTCAGTGCTTCCCAGGGTCTGACAGCTCATCATGTATCCCCCTGCCTTGTTCCTCCTGCCCAAGGACATCACTTTGCACTGATATAGATTGAATTTCTTTTGCCACTCATCAGCCTATCTGACTGGCTCGGCCGGCCCTGATGTGGTGACATTCTGTTAAATACTGATTTGGCTTAGAGTATTTTGTCCAGTTCTGGACATCACACTTTAGGAACAATGTGAAAGCATTGAATTGAGTGGAGTAAACAATCAACAAAAATGGCTCCTGAGATGAGAGACTTGAGTTCAGTGGATCGATGGGCAAAACTGGGGTTATTCCTCTGAGAGAAGGTGGAGGTGCAAGAAATTATAAGTTTTGGACAGGGTGGGTAGTGAATGGGTCAGTGACCAGAGGATTCCAATTTAAGCTGAATGGCTGAAGAATCAGAGGCATTAGGGTAGGAAATGTTTTTTTATTTTATGCAGTGAGTAGTTGGGATCAGGAATACACTGCCTGAAAGTGAGGTGGAGGTTGACTCAATCATAGTTTTCAAAAGGGAATTGGATAATCATCTGAAGTGAAAATAAAATTGCAGACCTGTGGGGAAGTATTATGTGTGTGGTACAAATTAAATTGGTTTTACAGAGAGGTGGCATGGACACACTGGACCGAATGATCTCCTGCTGCGCTGGAACCATTCATAAACGATTGACTTATTTTCTCGAATTACAGAAGTGTTCAGAGCCGTGAATTTTACAGCAGTGTTAGTTTATTTAACTTGCACGGCTTGATACTTGAATAAATTACTGTCAATATTTGATTCAATGGGTTACTGGAGTTACTTGTATTTTGTATCCTTCTGTTCCTGTATTGTCCTCCTTAAAACATCAATGTTCTCGAGGCTTCACCAATCTCCTAGGCATTTTGTTCAGTATTCAAAATCAGTCACTGAGAAGACGGTTCCACACAATGCATCTTAAGTTTAAAATGCCATCCTTATTTTTATTGTTTAGCCCTGATTTTTTTACTCCAATTTTGAACATTGCCCAGGTGTAAGTTTAAAATTCTTCGTCAGTGTGTGAGGTGGGTGGAGGAAGATGTTAAAAAAAAATCACAAACTGCATTTATTTCAGGTAAATAAGCAAACGGTAGTTTATTGTTTATGGTTCTGAATAAAATAGTAACATATTATTGTTTAGAAATCTGACATGAGCATATTAAAAGCCCAGAGTAAGTGTATGATATGTGCTGAAATGAAGAATTTTTCAGACTTGCAACATAGTACTTGCTTTCTATTGTCGACAGTTTGCAGGACTATTTGCAATGAATAAGATTTAATAAAATCAGGAAGTCAGCCTTTTTAAAAAAATGTACAACTATGTCACCAAAGGGCAGCTTGCAATCAACATGAGAAAATGTTGACAAACTGAACTCTCAAACATAAAAGTCTTCTGAGAACTCTTGGCTAATATAATTGAAGCATGCCCACTTTCCATTTTATTCAGTACAGAGACTGTTAAAAGGCTTTAAAGGGGAATCCATTAAGCTTGTTTATTTTTCATCAATTGCTCAAGACGATATGAGACACCTTTATTGTAAATAATTAACGACTGTAATGTATATTTATTGTTGTGCACTTGATGCTTTCCCTGTTCTTCTGTTTCTAATTTGAAAGTTTTCAGCCATTGCTACCGTTATAACCCTGAAGCTCTACTTTTCTGTCTGGAGGAAGTGCAGTTGGCTCCTGTTTATTATATTCACATCAGCTGATGTTGGGATGAAGCTCAAAAGGTGTAAACTAAAAAGATCTTTAAGAGGGGAACTGTCACAGCTGTACAGCTAGGGTTATATTTAATAAATGACATAAAAATATGTATTTAGAGAAAGATGACCAGCAATTATTCTCATTGTAATGCAGTTTCTCCTTATCTTCTCACTATCATCTTGATAAAGTTGTGAAAAATGTTCAATTATTTAAAAATCAAATTTAATATGGATATATATCAGCTTGCTGGTAAACATATAAATTTTTGATTGGCTTACATTAGTCATCCAGTTTTTTCATCAACAGGAAATACAAAAATCACAGAATGTATTTACCGTTCAATAAATAATTTAGGTGTGCATCTGATTTCAATTCAGCATTCATTGAGGGTAAAAGATTTAATTAATACAAAATTAATCACTCGTTGAATTTCTATTATTCAATTGTTTTAGGTAAGTCTGTTTAATATCTTCCCTCAGAGACGGAAATAAAGTCAGTACCATGGATTTACCAAATCTTGGCATAGTACACAAGATGCAAATAGTTTCTAACTGGCCCCCTCTGCTCACAATATCACGGGCAGTGTGGGCACATCTTCAGCTGAAAATAAGCCATTTGTCAAATTGTATACTGTAGGTGCACAGACTGCAGGAAGACATATTAGAAAGGTTTGCTGGCCAGAGTTGTTTATTCCGACTGGGCATCGAGATGACTTGTCGGACCGGATTTTGATTTTTGAGTAGTTCACCACAATGTGATGTTCATCAACAGGATAGTCTCATAGAATGTAGAGCTGGGAGTAACAGAAGTGTTCCAGCCAACTCCATGTTAACAGACCGCAGAAAGGGAAACAGAAAATGCTTGAAATATTCAGCAGGTTAGGCAGCTTCCGTGGAGAGAAAAGGAGTGAGCGTTTTGGGTCAATGGTAATCCTTCTTCAGATAAGTCGAAGGTCAATCATAGCCCAAAACGTTACATCAGTTTTTCTCCATGGGTGGTGCCTGACCTGCTGACTATTGCCAGCATTTTCTGTTTCAATTTACATTCCCAGCTTCGGACCTATTTTGTTTCTGCCAAAAGAAAATAGGCAGCTCCCCTTCCAGCTTGACCCACTGATAAACCAACCATATTCCATCCCTAGCAGCCATTGGTACTTGTATCAAGCCACCACAACCTCCCATGTCCAATTGCTCAGCGTTCCTCACTTACTCCCCCACCCGGTGATCCCCATCCTGCCTTCACTTCCCATGGATCTGGAGTCTCATGATCATAGAGTCATAGAATCATAGAGAGGTATAGCACAGAACCAGACCCTTTGTCCAACGCGTCCACGCCAATCGGATATCCTAAACTGATCTAATCTCATTTGCCAGCATTTGGCCCATATCCTTGTGAACCCTTCCTATTCGTGTACCATTTAGATGCCTTTTAAATGTTGTAATTGTGCCAGGCTTCACCATCTCCTGCGGTAGCTCATTCTATACACTCACCACCCGCATCTTGGGCCTCTTACTTGGTCACCAGTTGTTACTGGTCGTGCTAGTTGCAATGAAGAGCTGCAGATGTTTGCTCTGAAATAATTACTGTTGAAGTTGCAGTGACTCCACCAATCTTATGACAGCAAGCAGTCTTTGAGCGGGGACAGAAATTTCTACCGTAGCTGCCTTAGGTATCAAATGCATTTTGTACAGTTCTTCTGGCCATTAGCAATTTTATTAAGTTGTGTTTATTGTTATCGAGAAGTGTCTCCTCTATTAAGTCCCACCAATGGTCTGTGCTCAACCACTAATTGTCAGACACAGGCCTTGGAAACAATGTAGACAAAGACAGATTCTTGGCAGTGAGCTACCTGAAATAATCTTGCTATTCCACATACTCGGAGAAGTGGCAGATGCCAGCAGTTGCAAGCAGGTGAAGTAGCACTGGCCTCTGGCAGCTACTGGTGGGCAGAACTTGTACCACCAAGGGTAACAATTGGAGAGAAGACCTGCCTGTGACCGCTTACATGCCTGAACAATACTTGATGCTGTTGAGCCCCTCTCACAGAACAGATAGGTGTTCCCTTGAGTTCTTTGGCTGGTAGGTGAGACTGGCATTGGCTTGACTGAATCGTGGTCAACATGTGATGATGCTTTTACTTTGAAACTTGTCAGGAGCTAGGTCTTTCTAGCCTTTAGCGGCAGGTTTATTTTTTCAGTGATATTCCCATTGTAGAAAGCTTTGTGTCGAAACTTTCCTTTGTTCTCACTTTCTTGGGATTTTCACAGTGCTGGTTGATTCCCTTTTCTCATCTCCATGTCAGTCATACATCCCTCTTCCAATCCAATTGCATTTAAATCTCTTGCCATCTACAATCAGGAATTGGTCTTTTTTTTCTCTTTCCTGGTGGTCCCATCTCCATTTCTTTGTTCACCACATTTGCTATCCCTCTCTGCACATCAGATGACTGTACCATTTCAATTTCTCCTTGGCTACTTCCTTGATGCTTTATAAGAATGTCAAGCTCTGATTTTGAGTAACAGCTCAGATACAACAGGAAGAATGGGTATTAGCCTAAAATGGGATTGGCAGACCCCACATAAAACAGAATGTCTACAGATTAACTTGACTGTTGCATTACATGAAATAATAATATAATCCTAGGAAAAACCTATTTTTTGCAATTAATATAGTATTCTTCATTTCATTTCCAATTTAAGCTGGGCTGTAAAAGTTTGTTGATCACTGTCATGTACAACTGCATTGCTTTTTAGCTCCAAACATAATAATGAGTCAACAATAATGTCTGTGACTGATTATTGGATCAGAGAGTAAAGAAATTACTGAAATGCGTAAATGCATTAAGAAGCACAGGCACAGATAATTTCCAACCAGATGTAATTACACAATTAAATATGTATGTTTCTACAAATGATTTCCCATTTGGGGTTGGTTTCAAAGTTATATTTACGGCTTATGGATGCTGTCCAAATAAAAGAGAGCCAGAACCACATTAATGCTTATAAATGTCAGCTGTGCTCTGGACAATAGAACTTTATAAGCAACATGTTTATTAATTTGCACCAACTATCACAGAGCTTAAGATGCCATGTTACATATACATTTAAAGGCCCAACTCATGCCATATGTACTCATTAGAAATAGAAGTCGGTATAGGAAATTCGATCTCTACATCAATCAGTTTTCTCATCCTATGCCCATATCCCTTGATCCCCTCGGTGTCTAAAAATCTATTGAAATTCATCTTGAGCATGCAATGGCTGACTATTCACAGTTCTCTGAGTTTGATAATTCCAAAGATTCACTGGCTCTGAGGAAAGGAATTCCTCACCATCTTGGTTATAATTGAGTGACTTTTCATTCTGAAACTGAGATTGATTCGCGACTCACTAATCTGAAGCAACAGCCTTTCAGCATCTATTCCATCAAACATTTGACCAATTTTCTCAATTAAAGAAATAATCTTTAATTCTTCAAAAATTCAGTGAGCATAAACCCTTGTACAAAATTTCTCCTCAAAGGTCCCTTTTACTAGTAAGCTTTAATAGCGCCCCTTTAAGGCAGGTATATTTTTCATGAAGTAAGATGACGAAAACTGCACTGTAACCTAGATGTGGTCTCAGCACAGATATTGTATTTGCATTATCCTTATTCATCCTTCTTCTGATACTGTAATCCCCTATGCAATAAAGACTGATATACCATTTGTCGGTTCAGTTTGTGTGTTGTGTGTTGTAATTGCATGCCAAAATCTGTGATCTCTCCGCATGAGTCCCAAACCTCTCCGAACATGAACATTTACCAAACTCTAAACTTGTAAAACAAGTCCGGCACCTCTATTCTTCCTTATTACATCAATCACCTTACCAAATCACTTGACTGGAATATATCCCTTTGTATCCTCCTCGCACCCTACATTCTAACCTAGTGGTTGGGATCATGAGCAAACTTGTGCTCCAGAACTTCTACACTCCTGAGTCGAATTGTTGTAGTCCAGCAATATGATATTGGAATCTGCTCAATGTGGAAAATTGCTCAGCTATGTGTTATTTGCAAAAAGTGGAACCATCCTAACTCAGCCAATTGTTGTCCATTAACCCTCTCTTGATCATCAGGAAAGAGATGGAAGGTACTGCTGACAGTACTGCAATATGGCTCTCACTCTGAAATAACCGGCTCACTGAAATTCACAGTAGGTTCTACAGAACCACAGAGTTCCTGATCTCATTATACTGTGGATCCAAACATGGATAAAAGGGCTGAACTTCAAAAGTGTGGTGAGATTGACTAACCATGATATCAAGGCAGCATTTGACAGCTTTATTTGGACTGGAGATTACGGACAATTCTCGACTGGTTCGAGTTACAGCTTGCAAAAAGACAGAATGAACAATCACCAAGGTGGTGAAATTCCTTTGCTCAGAGCCAGTGAATCTTTTGAATTATTTTACTCAGAGGACTCAGTCATCATATGGTAGAGACGGTGTTCAATAGATTTTTTTAACTCACATGGAATCGAGGGGAATGGGTATCAATGAGGAAAGGAATTGATCCAGAGATTACATGACCTATAGCTGCCGCTTTTTCTCTGTGTACATGTGACTTAAGTTGAGTGACCATACGTATAAGCTTTTGTGAGGCCAATCATCACAATTTCAAGGTGTCACTGCAGGAATTTCTTCAGGGTAGCCATTTTACGCTATTTTGTGAATTACCTTACCTCCCTGTTAAGGTCAGAGAATGCAACCCTCCGCAAAATTCTCACTCCCATTCTCACCTACTGAAACAGTCTGAGCCAATATAGAGCAAGACCTGGACAACATCTGAGTAGTTTTGATAGGTGGCAATAAAGGTCAACCCATACAAGTGCCAGACAATGCATATCCAACCAGTGGAAATCTAGCCTTTGACCCTTAACATTCAACGGCATTACATTGCTGAATTCCCTACTGTCAGCATACTGGGGGGCACTATTGACCAGAAATTGAACAGGTCCAGCCAAATAAATACTACGGTTTCCAGACCAGGTCAGAGGCTGGGCATTCTGATGGAGTTAGTCACCTTTTTGTTAATAAGGCAGAAATCAAGAATGTGACGGAATATTTTCCAATTGTCTCAATGAATGTGACTTCAAAACATCCAGGGAGCTTGATAGGATGGAGGACAAACCAATGCACTTAAGTAGTGCCATATCCACCATTTTCAACACTCACTCCCTCCAACAGTATGTGCCGTACATACTGCAGCAACTGACTAAGTTTTTTTCACTGTACCTTCCAAACCGCTGATCTCCAGCACCTCAAATGACAGTACAGACACATGGGAACATTGCCATCCACAGGTTTATCTAAAACCTACATGTCATCGCCATTGCATCATAATCATGAGATCATTATCCAGGAACCTCCTTCCCAACATTTCTGTGAGTGTACCAGATGGGTCCTAGTACTTGAAGAATGTGCATCATCACCATCTTTGCAAGGCTCGTCAGGGATAGGACACAACTGCTGACCTTACCAGTGATATCACATCCCATGAAAGAATTTGAAAAATTCATATATTTTACATTCACTTCCCTCAGATAACTCAATCATATAAAATCTAAATAATGAAGGAGCAAGCACTGATGCTCCAGTTACTTCACTCGCTCACACTGCAAACTGAAAATGGCCTGCTTTTTTTCTTGAACTCTTTGTTGTTGGTCAACCAATCCTCATTCGATGCAAACAAATTATCTGCAATCCCATCACCCTTTCTCTTAATTTGCTTTTGAAGATCAAACATGCTGTTGACATTGATTCCTCCTTTTCCATGATATGTCGTACACCCTCAAAATAATTTGTCAAACACAAGTCATCATTTGTAAAACAGAGTTGACTCTACTTCATCATGTTGTGATATTCATGACATATGAGTGAAGCAAGTTCTAAAAAGTAACATTTCATAAGGGGCAGTCATGAATTTCCCCACAAACTTTCCAGCCAGCCAAAATAAAACTTGTGTCAATTGTTTTTCTCGTAGTTGTTTCCTACGAACGACTTTTCATATAATCTTAGCAAAACAGTTCTGATGTTCATTAGAATGTTGAAGGGATATTCTTGCACATATTTCTGTAGCCTTTGTTCCTTTGGGATTTTTTTTTCAAGCATCTAATCAGTGTATCATTTACTCCCTTCAGATGTCTGTTAAACTGTGGCTGAACCAGAACGTAATAATATTAATCTATGCCAATTTTGTGCGAGCTCATCTCATTTGGTAAATAATTATACCCATTTAAAAAATCTGTTTTCCATACAGGACCATGTCTGGTCAATGTTTGTTTGTTAGAGATAACTAAATAGCTAACTGTTTTGAATGTTGAGTGTGTTCTTGCAGAAATTACCCAAAGCATCAATGTCCATTTAAAAACAAGTTTTCAGTCACTGTGTCCTTGCCAGTCACTACTGACTCCAAATGTCGTCTTAACAATGAGCTGCACTGGATTCAGATAATATCTTTCATCTTATTCTTGGCACACATCTCAGCATATAATTAGCCTTAATGACAGCAATCTCACATTAACTGGATAAGTTATGAGTATGACTAATAATCATCATCAAGACTTTTCCATGTCTATTTTTGCTAAATGGCATTCACTCATTATATCAGCACTTTTTTCAGTAACAATATTTACTACCTTTGTGTTTTTTGACATGTGAACCCATTTACCCAGATCCCTTTTGAAGAGTATTGATAACCCTTGCCCTGGATATTTAGGCAGTAGCAGTGTTTTTTCATCAGCAAGCTTGATAATACTGGATGTTTTATCATCTGCATCATTTCTTTTAAGTCGTTGAAACATCCCAAAGGACACAAACAAGTCCCTGTAGAGCTCCATTAGTTGCTTCTGGAAAAAAAACCCTCTTCCTTGTGCCACCTCTTTATGCCTTCTGTTGAAAGGTTATTTTCAATCAAGCTGGCTACTTTATCAGATATTCTGCTTGATATTATTCTCTGAAACAATCCAAGTACATTAACAGTGTAACACTCATCCACTAATTTACTTTTCTGCTGAAATAAATCAATAGATTTTTGTAGGGACTGAAGCTGTCTGACTTCCTTTTCTGGCAACAAGACAAATCGGATGAAAATAGATAGCATTATTTTGCAGTAAGTTATCTACATTTCCCTAGTTTATGTCTCAGTTATTTTCTGGAGATCAAAGATGCCTAAAGTATTCCAGAGAATTCAGGAGTAATCAAAATCTCAAACAAAAAAGTCTTTCGAAGTTGTGCTGATGGTGTCGAATGAGAGCTTATTAAACCATGAGGACGTCAAATCAGAACCTTTATTAAACATTTAGGTTTTGACAGTAAAATAAGACTGTTGGATGCTATGTCAAATAGTTCCAATGTTTTGTAAAGTGCTGAAAAAATGTCTTTCAGACTGTTTGTGTTGAAGAACAATTTTGCAAGTCATATAAAGTGTGCATGATATTAATAGATGACATTTAATGCATTCGTATGATATTCCTGTGTATGCTTTTGATCGTCTGCATTAACCTGCTTATTGTAAATGTTTTTATGCCTCCACTCAAATAGAAGAATAAGTGATCATCCATTATTCTTCCAAACAGCAACATATAGGCTGTAGTGATCAAAATATCATGAAATAATTGAATTTTCTTTTTCTAATAAAAGTTCACGTGTTCATGACACAAAGATAAACAGTGAAATCTGACATTTGAAAGACAATAATTCATCATGAAATTCAAAATAAGACAGCCACAAAATGAGATTTAAAAACAAGAGTTGTGGAGTATTTATTTTCAAATCCAACTGCATGATCTGTTCTGAATGGCAATGTTGTTTATTGTACCATTCACAAACACAGGCCACATTTTGATGTGCTTCAAGTAGCTGGCTGAAAGGTTCGGAGCCATAAATATCATGATACAGTGCATTGGAATGACAATTGTCTTCCAGTGAAAATGGCACTGTGTGGCAGGTAGGGTGAAAGATTTCCCTCTTAGCCGGAGGACCTCTTTATGTGGTTGGCATTTTATGTGTTACTGTTGGGGTCTCCACTGTGGAGCAATATTACCTCGTGAACTCTGGTAGCCTCCCAGCCAGTTCTGGAAGTCCATCCTGGTTGGTCACCCTGTAATATTCAGGTGTTCTCTACCTCTGTGGGGATATACCTCTGCTTTTACCATCTGCCACACTCCTCATCAGGGCATGCCTTACTGTCCCTGCTGATCATGGCACTGCATATCTTTTTTCTACATGTGCTGACCATGCTGCTTCTCCCAGCTGGGTTCTGTCCCACCAATGTCTACCACTCCCCAGTGTTCGGACTCACCGTGATAGTATTGAGATGACAAGATTGTTAAGAACTATATTTTTAAAAGCTGCATTTTTAGGATCGTTCAAGTCAATACTGATTTCCAAAGAAGACAAGACATTTTTATGGATGCAATTGTCTTATTTCTCGAGACGGTAACGATACCATTGAAAGTTCCTTGCTGTGGATAGGTCTGGGAAAGGTGAAGCCCCTTGACACTGTCATTGTAAAAGTACAGATTTGCCTTTTAAGAAAGAAAGGTTTTGATCAACTGAAACCACAAGTGGGAGAAGAATCCAGCCTGGTAGTTGAGTGACCACAAATTCTTGTTTTGACCATGACTCAGAATATGATGTCACATGATGTGGCAGCCATCTTTGATCCCTGTTAATGGACATGGCAGAATTTTAACCAGCTTTCAAAAGAATTCCATCAGCGAACATGTCGTGAAGAAAAGCCTTTAGACCACTACAGTCAGCAAAGTAGTAACAAGTATCTAATTCCAAAAAGTTCAGAGAGAAAGAGAAATGTTCCCCTTCAAATCTACCGGAGAAATCCACTTCCAGGCAGATCACTGACAAAAAATAAACCTTCACAACCACTGAGAAAGTCTTTGTATTTTCAAGCCTGGCAAGCCAATCAAAGAATCATCTCAACAAACATTGGTCTGAAAGAAGTCAAGACAGAGTTAAATTCCATTGTTAGAATGACTGTTTAATCTTCAAATGTACTTAACTTTGTGTGAAAGATAATGTGGCTGAGTCAAGTGAAGGTGATGTCACATTTTGTTAATCTTCACAGCAAATGAGTGAGAAACCGAATAATCTTCATTTCTAATATTTTAAGTGCACGGGAGCTTGCAGTTGTGTTATTAAAATTGAGCCAGTCACTCCGAGTAATAAAATAGACACATTCAGATAAAATATGTTGATCACGGGCAAATAAAAAGCAATACTTAAACTTGTCCATGGTTGGGAGCCCGTTTTGCATTTGTTAGCATGTCATCAATACCCATTAACACCCCAGCTCACTGGAATTATGTTCATGCATGCAATTTTGTTTGCCAAAAGTGAGAAACAAACTTGATAATATACAATATATTTGAAGCATCGATCTACTAGCTTTCTCCAAGCTTGGTTGGGTACAACCAGCTTCTATTACTTGCCTCCTTCATAAACAAGCCTTGTTTGTGCAAACAGTTGAAATCTCTTGATGTTGATTTGCTCAAGAGAAGTCTCGGACATGTGCAGTATGGCATGTTGCTAAACATACTTGCAGTGTTAGGAGTAAAGCCTGACCAGGCCAGTAAGCCTGTCTAAGTGAGTTCTTGCTGCAATGGATTCAGGTTCTTCTGAGTCACCCCTGGGAGCTGACCTCCCTCGCCTCCTCTGTCCAGGCTGCCTTTGTCAGTTGGGAAGGTCTTGTTTTGCCTTCCACAGGGAAAAGAACTTCTTTCTGTCCAGAAGAGACTGAAAGAGACTGTTTAGGGAGACCTCAATTATGTTCTTGTCCATCTCTGAGTTGGTTGAAGGTGAGGAGCAGAGTTTGATGACCCTCCTGGGTTGCAGAGTGTATGTCTGGGTGCCATTTAAAATATGGCCTTCAAATGTTGAACTGCAGTAGGTCCTCATGTGCTTCAGCCCTTCTTGTTTGCGTTTTACCAATGCATAACTGTTAATGAGTTGACAAATACAGAATTGTATGAGAATGCCTGACCCCATCCCCGAACAGAACCCCTGCCACTTATTGACCCTGGCATGAAACTTAGCCTCAAAACAGACAATTCTAACTTATGTTTCTGTTGATTCCTTTTAAAGTAGCATCTATTTTTAAACAAAAATATGAAATCCCAGCAATCTGTCACCTGTGCACTATTAAAATGTATGATTTATTTGAGTAATTATTTGCCAGCAAGCTCTCAGAAACTGTCAATGGTAATTATGCATCTTTGAAAAATATAGTTCCCACCTAATTTAAAATAATCCCTGTTGCGCAGTATTTAAGACACACTCTTTTGTCCCTGTCCCAAGTGGAAGAGTTTAAACTCCATCTCATGGAGCTAAAAATATTACTTTTCTTTTCTCTCACTCTGTTTCCTGGTGAAGATATTTGCTTCACATGTAATATCATTGTTGGTGATTGTTGCAAAAAAGTTCCTCTATCCTGCCTGTCTCATGTTCCAGCCTCAAGGATGGTAAACAGGGAAAGGAGGCTACAGAAGTGGGCAAAACTGGCAAGCTTGCATAAATATTGCTTCACTTGCTACTTTTGCATGGTTTACTTAATTGCTAAACAGTAAGTCCAAAAGATCTTTGGAAAAACAACAATTGGATTCTGAAAAAATTAAAAAGATGCTCAGAAATAAGAATTTCTTTCAGAACTTGAAATGTTAATTGCTGACAGTTCTCATAAAACGATTAATTTTACTTCTACTATTGCATTCATAACTTAGTTGTCAAGATCTTGGCAATTCTACATGGACCATTTCAAAATCTAGGGCCTAGAAATGTTGCCATTGAGGGCCCATTTTTCAGACTCTAAATCACCCTCCTGGCACACTAGATCCATAACATTTTGGCATCTGGAAATGTGCCACCCTCTATATTTTGTAAGGTGAATGCATTGGCGGGAAGAACACAAATATAATAAGCAGAATACTTTATTTTTCAGAGATAGTAGGAACTGCAGATGCTGGAGAATC
>NC_063347.1:44756422-44778803 GCF_021869965.1 Rhincodon typus | reverse complement strand
TGCTGTGTTCATCCAGTTCTACACCTTGTTATCTCTACTTTTATTTTTCTTTGTAGTTACCAGCACTGAGAAATGTTTGTCCCTTAATCCTTAACACTGTTCCAAGTACCATCTAGTGACTCACTTCACAATATAGATAAACATCAAGAGTATATTCAAAATACAAATGAAATTCTGCAATCACTTCAACAATTTGATAGACTTGTAAACAACAGAATTAATAAGAATCACCTGTATGCTGTTTTGCATGCCTTTTTTTTGTTTCCCTCATCTGTGCTCCAAGAGGTGTTTCCCTTGTCATTTTAGCCACTCTTGTAAATTCACCTTAAAACCTCTCCGTTGCTTTTCTAACTTTTAACCTTCCCTGGATAGAGAACTCACCCAGAAATCTGCATCTCTTCAATAAACCTCTTGAATATTGCATCAATATTTGTCCACCATTGGTAGCCATTTGGCCACTTCATTTTGGCATTTTGTCCCTAAGTCTGTCCTACATTCCCTTTTACTTCTTATTTGTAGACTGTCTTTATAAGCCACCTCCTTAATGAATGTTTTGTTCATCCCTTTACATGCATTTTTGTCCAAAGAGCTTTGGACTTCAAAGACAATAAGCAGCTCTGTGAGACATATTCAAATATAAAACTAATATGGAGAAACAAACAGACATTTAGGTGAATAAAGGGAACACATTATTTATATTTAAAAACAACAGTACAAGATAATGCCATAATATTAAAACAAGAATAATCACACATATTGCTTTGCCTTTAGTGCAATGCTAGTCTTAGTCATGGAAGAGGGAGCTAACATTCCAATTCGCCCTCGAGTTAAATAACTGTATCGTTTTGAGTTCCTGCACTTTCCTTGAAGACTGTTCAGCAGCAACACCTAATTTTCGGACAAAGGGGTTGATAACTTCTGGAAAAATGTTGTCCCGCTGGTGTGCACAGGACGTTATCTTTGTTAAGTTGGTGCGCATTCTTCAGGACTTCAATTGTTGGTTGCAGTTGCCTCTGATTAGCTATTTGGACAATGTTCAATTTTGCTGAAACATCAACTGGTGCTGGTTTGCAGGTTCTTAAGTAAAGTCTCTTGAATCTCTATTGTTTCTTCACGATGCAAAATTGGAATCATAGTTTTGAGAGATTGTCCTGAACCTGTCTATGTTGCAATGTGTGGCCTTCTCCGACTTGTTTATCCCTGTGTAAAGAACACATTTTTCCCCATTCATTTTTAGTAAATGTTCCATAAATAGGACCCTGAAACCAATTAGAACCCCGAATTGATTCACAAAGTAAAAGTATCAGAAAATAAACAAACAGAAGTACAAAATCTCTTCTATGCATGCTATGGTATATTATTTCCTTGTGATGTTGTTCTTATTCTTGTGTCACTACAGGTTTGTTTAATGCTCGATTAAAATGTACTTGGTATTGATGTAGCAAACACTTATGAGCAATTAAACACAAAGCAACAAATGGTTAATGCCATTACAATTTCCAACTTACTATTGCTGTCTTTTGATACAATACTAAATAATTAGAACTATATCTATCAGCATTTTGCATTCATGGGGATTCATTCATGTACTACCAGCTGTTTTATGAGCATGTAAGAGTCTGAAAGGATAAATACTGAATTGTGTCTAGAGCATCATCCAATATAATGATGCTGTTTGGACGAGTTGGTAGAATAGCTTCACATCTGAGAGGAATATGACCTAACATCCAGTTCATGCAAGCATACAAATTAGGAGCAGGAGTCGGCATTCAGCCTCTTGTGTCTTCTCTGTCTCGCAGTAAGATTGCGCTTGATTCCACTATAACCTCAAACTGCACTCCTACACCTGATTACTTACCACTCTCTTGCTTATTAAATATCTATCCACCTCTGCTTTAAATTAATCAAGATCTCTACTTCCACCACTTTTTAAGGAAGGGAGTTTCAAAGACACGTTACCACGTTCCCCAACGCTGAGAAACAAAATCCCCTCGTCTCTGTTTTAAATGGATGACCCCTGATTTTCAAACAGTGACCTGTAATAATAGATTGTCTGTCTGTTTCATAAGTGGAAACAGTGGAGATCTGCTGAGTGCCGACACGACTGATCGGAAACATTCTCTCCACGTTCATGTTGTCAAGATTGCTCAGGATCTTGTATATTTCAATGAAGTCAACTCTTAGACTTCTTAACTCCAGTTGATACAGGTGTAGCCTGTCCAACATTTCCTCAGAAGACAACATGCTCATTCAAGGTATTATTCGAGTAACCCTTCTCTGAACTGTGTCGAAGGTGTTTATGTCCTTCCTTAAAAAAGCATAAATGAAACTGCACACAGTACTCCAGATGCTGGTGCCCTGTATAACTGAAGTACTATTTCCCTCCTTTTGCATTCAATTTTCATCATGAGAAGTGTTAATATTCTATCAACTTTCCTAATTACTTGCTGTACCTTACTAACGTTTTGCATTTCATGCTCAAGAGCACCCAGATTGTTCTACATTTCTGAGTTCTGTGATCTCTCACCATTTCGATAATATGCTTCTGGTTTAGTCTTCCTGCAAAAATGGACAATTTTGCATCTTCCCACATTATACCTCATTTGCCGCATGTTTGCTCGCTTACTTAATTAATTAATCAATTTTTTGTTGCCCCTTTGTATCCTGACAGAATTTAATTTCCTCCTTGTCTTTGGTTCATCAACAAATTTAGCAAACATGTCTTCTTTACTTCAGTCAAGCCATTCATATATATCCCAGCATCGTTCATTGTGGTACACCAGTCATTGCATGATACCTACCTGAAAAAGCAATATATTTGTGCCGACTGTCTGCTTCTTGTCAGCCTGCCAATCTCCTGTCTATTTCAATATACTCAGATCACACGATGAGCTTTTATTTTTCAAAATAACATTTTCAATGGAACCTGATCAAATGCTCTCTGGTAATCTAAGTGCAATACCTTGAGCCAGTTCCCCTTTATCCACAGTCTGTGTTATCTCCCCTGAGAACTCCAGCGGATGTTTAAACATGGTTTCCTTTTCACAAAACTTTGTCTGATTATCTTGTCCAAGGCCCTACTGTAACTTGCTTAATGATAACTTGTGACATTTCCCTGTAACAGTTGTCCAGCTAACGGGCCTATAGGTTCCTACTTTCTGTCTTCCTCCCTTTTTGAAAACAATAAGTTACATTCATCATCTTTGAATCTAATGGGACTGTCCTAGGGTGTTTTCAAAAATTACAACAATACATCACTTATCTCATTAGCCCAGGACTCTTTGCAGTTTCTCAACAAAGTCAGTCATATCAGTGTAACACGCAATTAACTACTTCTGGTTCAACTCAAAAGGCTCTTATTGTTAGACGAATAGGTGGGCTTTCTCAACCACTTGACACCAAGCAAGCCCTGTCGATCCCTGCACTGACAATGCTGGCAGAAAACCTACCACATGGAGAGGTGCAGACTCTTTTTAGCTGCTCATACAACATCAGCTTGAAACAAGCAGAAAGTCAGCAGAGGCCAAAGAAAACACCCACCTTTGGAAAGCAGGTAACCAATTAGACTGAGTTTTGCAGGAACCCCAAGAGAAGTCCCTGAGGTCGGAAGGGGCCAAGGATTTTTATGTGGGGCGCAGGTATTAAAAAACACAGCTTTGCATTCAGCTTATAGAAGTCTGCAGACCCATTTCAATGTATGTCCATGAGATCGTCATGCCAGGCTCTTCATTCACACCACAGATAAAATACACCCGACATCTGATCGATGTAATGATGTTCTTATTTGCATAAGTTGATGTGACTCGTCCCTGCTTTGATTGGGGTGCAGGTGGGGTAGGTCATCTTTTCTGCAGTGAAACATCTTGGGTTTAACCCAAGTTGTGGGGGGAAAAGAAAAATCAGATTTCAAGCATGTTAGATACCCTCATTACTTCCTGCTGAATTGTTAGGATTAAAATTGATGTCAGTGATTCAAGTCTACATTTTCTGTCACTTCAGTTTCCCTGAAAAACAAACAGTGGCTCTAACTTTGCCAAGACTGATTTTCAGACCTGGAAACCACACTGTATATTCTAGGTATTTTCTGTTTATATTTCAGAGTTCCAAATTTATCTTTTAGGTTTTGTTGACTAGTCAAGATATTATTTTCACTGCACAACTTTATTTTACGTATTCAAATGTATTAGTTTGATTTGGTCATCTTTTGTGCCTTATTTCATTCTGTCCACACTCACTTAATGTTACAAGTTCCTCCATGCTCTTTATTGAATATTCCATTATCAAAATTGTTCATGTTGGAAAAACATTCCTAGAAATTTTGCTGGAGAAATTGTTCAAGTGGTTACACTGTGAGGAATATTATGTGGATTCTATGGGAATAGGCAATGTCCTGTGTCTGGTTCCTGTGTGGTTCCTCAATTATATCAAAAACGAAACTCAATGAAGAAATTTCTTCACATCAATTGTTCATCGACATTACATAACTTCCAATTCTTCATTGCTTCAGTACTGATACCAATAGGCAACCTCCAGAAAGGAAATGTTGTACAACGCAAAACTACTCAAATAAAAGCTGGAGTGATCAATCTTATTACTTGTCAGACAATTGATGAGATCGATATTGGAAGTGCATTGCAGAGCACTGAAAAGACGGGTTAATGTAATGAATATATAAGATCCTTCTTCAGTTTCAACCTGTCTTTGTTACACATGTTGACTGAGCAGATAAATACTCCTGGTATTTTCTATTTTTTGAATTTTTGAATTGTTTTTCGAGTTTTTTTGTTCATTTGAATGGATGGTTTGTACTTCACATGATTTGCACAGTACGTTATTTTATCTAGTCCATACTCACTGAAAATAACCTCACTCAAAATAAATGATGAAGTATTAGCAGATCAGCAATTTCTTTAGCCATTGTTTAATGCAAAATTCCCAGTTATAAACATGAGAGTTGACCTCAGCTGCGAGGCAGCAGATTTATGTCAGGATGGTGTAAATGGCTGATGCAGATCTCCTGCTGTTTTCTGCAAGGAACTAAAGCAAATGCTTATGTTGAGCTGGTAATTTAATACTCTGTGCACAGCATATAAACTGGTTCTGGGCAGCTGTTGGAAACTCTTGAGAGGTTGCGTTCAGTTAGGGACATCCTGATTTGAAACTGAATATGATCCTCATATAAATCAAGTGTAAAAATATCTGTGACTGCTTTTTATTATTACTCTGTGACATTTCATCTTTGCTTCATCCTTCCTTGTGAGACACCCACCACCTCAGCATTAATTGCTAATTATACAGACTCTTCTTATGTCTGTTCTATATGTCCTTTTTGTCTTGTATAAAATTTTACATATCTCAAAATTTATGATGATTTCACAGAGCTGGGCATTAAAAGTGAGTCACTTTTCAACATGAAGATATATTCATGATCCTACTAGATAAAATTAAAACCGATAACGAGTCACACCCTGCTGATGCTATTCAAACATGTAATACCAGTATTGAGGATGATATTTTACTCAATCATTCTTTTCCTGCAAGACATTTGAATTGATAAGTCATAGTACAGTCACAACCCTTTCAGTAGGTATTTGAAACATTATCGAAGTAATTTGGTAAATTATCCTACATTTAAGAGAATTTCTTCACTCTGGAATGTGCGTTTGGGTCTGACTTATTCATAAAGCACGATTGCTCTAATTAGTCAATAATTTCATTATTATTGTATTACTTGGCTCACAAATCACATAGATCTTAGGCATTTATTGATGCAAATAAGTTATGTCCCTAAACATTTCTCCGAGCTTTGAATTAACAGTTCCCATACATTGGACTTCATAATTACTGTTTCACTACTCATTAGATCAAAAGTAGTTAATCATTCTGTTCGACACCGCATTCAGAAAATTTGTGCACAAGAGAAACAGGCTTACGGATTCCAGTTGGATCTGTATGTTGCTCTGTGCTGGGTCAAATATGCCTCCACATCTTACAATAGTCCTTCATTTCTCTGGTTTCTATTGTATGCATAAGTGTATCCATCAGCTTTGCTGATAATTTCTAACTGTGTAAGTTAATAATTTAGAAGTACTGGCCATTGAAATAAGAGATTTTTTGGAAAATTGTAAACAACTCCTACTGTCACTGAGGTAGAGTACATCTTGCCCAAGACACACGTAGATGTAATACTTTCAGCACATATGTCCAGCTGAGCAGGTAAAACATGGATTCCATCTGGAACTCTGCAACCCCCTTCCTTGAAGCATACTCTAAAGAATGGCAACTTTCTTGTCCCACAGGATGTTAAGAATATGCTTGTGGGTGGTCAGAGATTATTCTCTGTTAAACTGGGTTATGAACTCATTGGGCAACAACCCAGTCTTGTGAGACAGTAGGATCAATTATCACTTTTGGATGGGTAGTAATGAGACAATGAAAATGTCAAGGCCCTGGCCTTATTCACAAAACAGAAAGCCGAGAGGTAGCCAGTGAGACATTGCTTTCATAGTTAAAAGCTGGAACACAGTATCGTCTGGGTGTGTCAATGGTCCTCTTGTACTGTTGATGCCTGAGAAATGTGAAAATCAGCTAACCTATTTGCCTCTGTTTCTTTCTCTGTCTCACTTTCTGTCTCTCTCCCTCACACACTCTCACTATGTCTCTCTCTTTCTGTGTCTCTGTCTCTCTCTCACTCTTCCCCTCTCAGTTTCTCTCTGTCTGTCTGTCTGTCTGTCTCTCTCTCTCTATTTGTCTGACTATCAAAGCTTGGAGGGATGTTTAGGGACATAACTTCTTTCCATTCAATAAATTCCTAAGATCCATGTGGTTCGTGAGCCAAGTAGTACAATAATACTGAACTTTAAATAAATGTGCTTATCTAGAGGCAGCTTCTGTTGATAACACTGATGCTTTGGTGTGTTCACGTCTTTAAACACTTGTCTGTAAAACACCTAAATGACAATGATTTCATAACCCAGTTAAACGGCGAATAATCTCTGACCATCCACAAGCATGTTCTTAACATCCTGTGGGACAAGAAAGCTGCTCGGCCTCTTTAAAGTATGCTCCAAGGAAAGGGGTTGTAGAGTTCTGGCTGGAATCTGTACATTACCTGCTCAGCTGAACATATGTGCTGAAAGTATTTCATTGCTTCTCCCTGTTGATATACTTTATTTTGTGAGCAGGGAATCTATGCTGTGTGAATCACCTGGCAAAACCCTCTTGGCAATGACCGCAAACACTTTTCATTCCTATTAAAAACAAAAGCGCACATTTTTCTAAAACATTCATAATAGTGTGGCACCCAATAAATATTTTGTTTACATGAACAAAAGGCAAGTTACTACAGAGTAGTACATAGAAATTGTCTGGGAAAATTCAAACAGGGAGATATTTAACAAGAAGAGATATTGAAGGAACTGATGACCTCTCCCCACATGGCAAAAAGCTACCTTTTGGAGACATGTCTGTTTTAACCTCCAGGAATCTACAAGAACAGGAATTAAATAGCCAGTTTCAATTCTACAGGAGTGCAAGAACAGGACTGAATACAGTTGTGTGTACTAGCCTGCATTTAAAAATTAGCTTGCTGTGAAAGTCCCAATTGAAGAATAGTTCTCTAGCCACTGTGTTACAGGTGAAGGAAGACCCTCTCTCACACCAAATGCTGCAAACGAGACAAAATGAAGTAGAAATCAGAACTACAAAACTTCAACTATTCTGTAAAGCTAAAAATCATGAGGCTGATTGTACGAGCATCAACACCAATGTTACTAGTAAACCCCACTGTAATGACCGTAACACTCAACTATCCACTCTTCACAACTGTTTCAGAAACTGATCCATATAAGCATTTTTCAACTTATCTTTTTGGTCTCAACTTTTATTTCTAACCTAAATGTGTGTGTGTTGTATTAAGCATTCCTCTTGCATTTCATAGTTAATAAATTCACACTCTTTGTTAGTTCAAGGAGGTCTGGTTAAATTGATTTGTTTTAAAACAAAATTAATTGGGTCTGGGAGAAGTGTATCCAGAAGGGATTTATTTTGAATAAGTCTTACAGCAACCAAACAGAGTGGTAAATAAAGAAGGGGAGCCGGTATCTCCTCATTTGGGAGTTTAACAGCTCAGGGTATCACGATTGAGAGTATGATAGTTTCGGGATAATTGCCTGGGGTCTGGTCATAACATCTGTTGCCTGAAATGAGTAGGTGGTTCTTACACTTTGTAGTAGGGTCTTTTCCGAACAGCAGATTGGAATGGAAGTGCCAGAGATATTTTAAATGATACTTCATCCCTTTTCATCTATGTTGCATCCAGGCTGTTTGCATTAGTCAGGGCAGTTCAAGTTGACCCCCTCTGTGCAGATATCACCCTGGATACTTCCAATTCAGTTAACCGCAGATGTCATTAAAATGTATTGAGTGCAATGCATGTGATTTCTTAATTTTACCAACATACAGGTGCCATTCAAGTTCCTCTGACTGTGGGTGAACAACTGCAGTTTCACAAAATACTGTCAGTTTTTCTTAAACAATATTAAGAATTTAATGATTAAAACTGTCCACATGTTCAATTTCTCTCGGTCTTTCTGTCAAAGTAATAGCTGTTAAACCAGATAAGATCATTTAGCTGGACCTCTTCATTCTAAATGGAAAGAAGAAATTCTGCAGACAAACAAGAATACAACTGTCTGCCAGAAAGGAAATTGGTGCTATATAATACATTATTTTGTGCAATGAGCCATTTAAACATGAAAAAAGTCTTGAAGTGCATCTGAATGATTGCTTCTCATTTCCTTAATGTAAGCAAAATTATCCGCATCAGTACAACTGCTCTACAACTATTTATGATTTTTGACAAGCATTAGGAGGACAAACTAAATAGGATTACTGAGATATGTAATTTCACCAAATCTCCAACAATACAAAAACATTGTAAGTTGTGTAAGCTTTCTTGCTCAGGTTGGTTGGAAAATCTGTAATGCAGACAATCAAACTGATATGTGTTTTCACAAGGAACAACTTATTTAGATTTTTATTGAAGATAATAGCAAGTGTGTAACTTCCAAACAATGAAAAATAGTGATGAATATAATCTTTTAAAATCCTCCTTTTTAGTTTGGGACCCAACTACTCAAACTCTGTGCAAAACCTCTCCTAATTCTACTTATGTCACTGATACCCTCTTGACCACAGCAAGTAGATCCTTAGATGCCCTGCACATTGTGGGAAGCTGGGAAGAGTTTACTGGGCCCCTTGATGAGATATTTGTATCGTCAAAAGCCACAAGTGAGGTACCGTGAGACTGGAGGTTGGCTGATATCGTGCTATTATTGAAGAAATGCGTTAAGGAAAAGTGAAGGAACTATAGTCGGCGAGCCTGATGTCAGTGGTGGGTAAGCTGTTGGAGGGATTCTGAGGGACAGGATTTACATGCATTTGGAAAGGCAAGGACTGATTAGGGAGAGTCAAAATGGCTTTGTGTGTGGAAAATCGTTTCTCACTAACTTCATTGAGTTGTTTGAAGAAGTGACAAAGAAGATTGAAGGCAGAGCAGTAAAAGTTATCCATGTAGAATTCAGCAAGGAGTTTAACAAGGTTCCACATGGTAACCTGGTTAGCAAGGTGAGATCGCATGAAATCCAGGGGGAGCTAGCCAATTGACTAGAAAATTGGCTTGAAGGTAGGAGACAGAATGGTGGTGGAGGGTTGCATTCAAATTGGAGGACTGTGACCAGTGGTGTGCTGCAAGGATCAATGCTGGGTCCACTGCTTTTCATCATTTATAAAAATGATTTGCATGTGAATACCAGAGGTATGGTTAGTAAATTTGCAGATGACACCAAAATTGGAGGCGTAGTGGACAGCGAAGAAGGTTATCTCCAAATACAATGGGACCTTGATCTGATGGGCCAATGAGCTGAGGAGTGACAGGTAGAGTTTAATTTAGACAAATGTGAGGTGTTGCATTTTGGAAAGGCAAATCAGGGCAGGAATTAGACAGTCAATGTTAGGGCCCTGGGGAGTATTGCCAAACAAAGGGATAGAGGGATGCAGGTACGTAGTTCCTTAAAAGTAGAGTTGCAGGTTGACAGGATGGTGAAGCATGCATTTGGCACACTTGCCTTCATTGGTCAGTGCATTGAATGTAGAAGTTGTCATGTTGCAGCTGTACAGGACATCAGTTCGGCCACTTTTAGAATATTGCATTCAATTCTGGTCTCCCTGCAAAAGGAAAGCTGTTGTTATACATGAAAAGGTTCAGAAAAGATTTACAAGGATGTTGCTAGGGTTGGAGGGTTTGAGCTATAGGAAGAAGCTGATGGGCTGGAGCTATTTTCCCTGGAGTGTTGGAGACTGAGGGGTGATCTTATAGAGGTTTTTAAAATCATGAGGGACATGGAAAGGATGAATGGCTAAGATCTTTTTCCCAGGGTAGGAGAGTCCGAAACTAGACAGCATAGGTTTAAGGTGAGTGGGAAAGGTTTAAAAAGGACCTGAGGCACAACTTCTTTATGCAGAGTGGTTTGTGCACAGAACGAGAGGAAGTGGTGGGGGTGGGGACAATTACAACATTTAAAAGGCATCAGGATGGGTATATGAATAGGATGGGTTGAGAGGGTGTGGGCCAAATGCTGGCAAATGGGACTAGATTAATTTAGGATATCTGGTCAGCATGGACAAGTTGGACCAAACGGTCTGTTTCCGTGCTGTACATCTCTGTGACTCTTATGCCAGTGGACAAATAATGCAACCACCTGGAACTTGGGTCTTTGCTGCAGACAATAGTGTCAATCGCTCTCACAATATTCTTTCTTATTACCACTATATTCCTTGTTGTTCCCTCCGGTTGAATGGACTCCCATAGCACTGTGTCACGGGCAGTGTTCTTATCCAAACAAGCTGACAGAACCATAGACCTATTGGGTAATTACAAAGATTCCTACTCTCCTGTCCTTCGGGTCCTCTTATCTGCTCACTCACAATCATGCCCTTCTATTCCTGACCATTGACCAAATCAGAAGACACTATTCAAAGTTGAGTGCCTACCTCCTGGTACAAAGCATCCAAGTAACTTTCTCCTTTCTTGATGTGGTACAGAGTCTGCAGCTTAGCCTCTAGTTCAAAGACTCTGGGCTGGAACTCACGAGCCACAAATAGTTCCTACTAATGTGTTTGTCCTGCATCTCAATTTTTATCCATGAGCTCTGACATGGTTGTAATTTATTGTTGCAGAACATTACTCATTATATTGCTTTCTGAAAATATTTTACCCACTTTATCATCAAATTGTCTCCAATTTTAAACCTGAACAATAAAATAGGCGGAAACTACTTGTCAAATACTCAAGAAACAGCCAAAACCTTTCCTTGTGCTACAGCAAGAAAAATAGCCTATTGGATGGGAATGGTAGAAAAAGCAAAGGAAAACAATACAACCACCAGTGCCACACAGCACCCATCCCCAACTGTATTCCCCCACTCACCAAACTCATAAGTATACACTTGGTTTCCTCAACTGCAATTATTTGCCTCTAATTGCATCAAAAAAATTTTTCTTGCAAACTTAAGTGGGGATCGAGAGACTATATTCAACTCCGTTAACCCTATTGTAAAATTGCAAGGAAGAGAGAAACGTAATCTAATTTTCACAGTACTTTCAAGCTGGAGCTAATTACAGACGAGATTAGGTTGCAAGAAAAGACATAGCAGTCCTAATCCAAGCCTAAGTGTTTGCACATTTGTTTTTCATTTGTTTGTATATCGTTCCGTCAGTGCATCCAGTACTTCTCCCAATTGGTGCTCAGTCTTGTACAAACAGGTAACTTTGCTGGATAGGCATCAGAAATAAACTCAGTCAATTGAATATTCATGTCATGGTGTTGGGTGGCTTTTCCCAACTCAGATTCAGGAGATACTGCAACATAATTCCAGTGCTTCATCTTCTGTCCTGGCTGAGATCAGTTAATTCAGCATGGATTGTAAATTTGGATGGGGCATACATGTTCATTACGGTTCTAAGTAACCTGCAGTTAGTAGATCAGCAGCCATTTTAATGGCATTCAGTTTCCCAAAGTTAGATTCATGTCAGTCATTTCCTGAACATTGACAACATACAATTTTCATGGCTGATAATTGTAATACCTATCTCTGTTGACTACCTGTTACAGATGCTACTTTGGTGATGTTAGACAGGCACTGTCTGTTCATTAACCCAAATTTAGTTCAATTTCTTTTTGTGCATTTTAATATTATTGTTCACAATCAAAAAGTTGTTTGCACGAAGGTTACTTCATATGACAGAGCATTTGTTCATCTTTCACGATGCATCTTAAGCCTCAAAAAGGAATACAATGATAATTACTGGTCTTCCAAATAAGAAAAACAGCAACAAATTTATTGAAAATATGAGCCACGCAAATTTGGATTTTAACCTGCAAGTTGATATTCTCATTTGTTCTACTATAGTTTTATATTTTTGCATGTAACAGTTTCAGAAAGCTTGATTCTTTTTTAAAAAATATTGGTGTTATTCCATCCATGACTTCAGAGTAAGCTGCTTATCTTGGGAAATGGGGAAGAGATCTGTTGTGCCCATCGACCATTGTTAGGCCATGGATAAGTGAAGTGACATGCCATTATCGAGCAGTGCTGTGGAAATTAGACGAAAATTACATCGAGCACCTAATTTTTCATTTTCACTGTCTCATTTGCAATTGCTTGTAAAATGTACAACCAGAGTTCCTGAATGATCCAGAGAAGTCAAAAGAGCATATTAAAGATCTTACGATTACGGTCGTTGTGTTGTAATAGTGTGGCAAAATTTAAGTTTTCACTACTGGCACCATTTTTGTCTTGACTTCTGGACTCTTGGTCAACACAGGTTAGCTTTTCTGCCACCATCGTCCTTTTTAGATTGAGATCTATAGGGCTTTGTCTAGTGTTTTGTCTTTCCCCATCAATTCCTTCTGATGTCATCAAATTGGGTGGAATCTTCAACATTTGTCTTTTCAGAACCATAACCTTTTATAACATCTTCTCTAAGTTTAATTCTATAATTTAAAGTTAGCACATTCATAATAATATAAAATGTGACCAGTATCCCATCTCCAACAAATCGTCTGACTTCACAAATTCAGGTGGTCTATAGGTTAAAAATTGCTTCCAGGCTGGGTTCCCTTGAGACTCAGAACGTTACTAGATGCTTTGCTGGAGGAATGTTGACTTTGATTCTGTTCTAGAGGTCTAAGAGGTACGTAAATTGTCTCCCCGCTGGAGGACCTTTTATTTCTTGGATGTCCTTTGTGGAAGAGGATTCTCTTGCTTAACCCGTTATTTGGTTCATTGTCTTATTTGGAGGAAACTCAATCTCCTGCATTTATTTGCCAGAGGAACATACTGTTACTTAAACAGCAATTGTCCCGTACTATCCTCCTTTTACTTTGGGATCTACAGGTCCTTTTTGATCTAATATGGGAAAGGAAAACCTACTAGATAGTCTAATGAGAAGAGGCATGTATCTTAAACAAGGTGTAGTTTATTGCATGATGGCAATCAGACACAATTTAATTTGGGTATACTTTGTTACAAAGGCTGAGATGTAGGTAACAGGTTTGTCTCCTTCAAGATCTAGAGCTGTTGAACCTTTATCCAACATATCTTTATGACATTTTCAAGCTTGTGGGAGCTTCTTCAAGTCTTCAGCATTCATCATCTCAGAACTATTAACTTATACCCCGTCTACAGGTTATTTCTGCCCTGTGAAACATTTACATTTCTTTGCGGCAAAGCATTTTGTGGCACCTCATGAAAGGCTAGCGTATTTCCTCCCCATCAGTTTCCATACTGAGCTTAATGGGCTTCCTGCTGGAAATCTCCCCGGATCCTGACTTTGCAGTAGAGAGGAGCAATGAAGAAATGTCAGGCTGCTTGGGCAGTGAGATTTGTCATGCTCGACACACAGCGATTGTCTCTCTAAACTGGAATATATGGACAGAGGAGCACGAATCCAATTTTGTTTTGAGGAATAGTAATTAAGCCGAGCTACAAATTGAAATCTGCGCTCCAACATACCTTTTGACATCTCCACTGCCAGTAGTTCTAAAGGCCTCAATCTCCCTTACCTGTCTGTGCTACAGAATAAATTTAGGCTGTTGCCGGTGACATTACAATTAGTTATTATTCATACATGGCTCATCCAAAGCATGGATGCATTGTTTACAAGTTCACACAATTTCATGTTGTTCTCTAATGGTGAACTGGCAGCAACAGAGTGAGCCATTATGTATTTGGAACAGTGGGATTTTTAAAGGCACAGATATGATGTCGAATGTATTGACGTGGCCCTCTTCAGGAGAGTGAATGACATAATGGTTTTGTGATATGGTTTGCTGAAGGTTCATAATAAGATGAGAAAAAAGGCAAACCGAAATCCGTTACTGAGCTTATAATTGAAGGTTGCAGCAGATAGTAGGTTAGTCGGCATACTATAGCTCTCTCAGGAACTATTCCTGTTTTATTCTGAGGGATAAATTAAAAGTATGAAAATAACTTTGTGGCTATGACATAGCCAACCCAAGTAGCAGATTAAGAATGATGGTAAAATGTGAAAAAAATGGGGCGTATAGTTGACCACAATGCCTCACAATTTACCATGAGAGGACTGTGTGAAAGCGTGATGATTGCAATTGGAAAATTATAATTGGTATAATGCATTGGAAGATACAATTAGTTCTTCTCTCTTTGCCTCATATTGTGATATTTTTAAGTACCTTGCATTGCCTGGTCATGTATGGGATGGTGGAGTTGACATTAATTGCCCTTTTCATTATTTTAATTCCCCCTTGCTTCTGCTTCCTTGACTTTTCTTGAGCAACACTCTTACTGTTCTATTTCAGAGTCTGAGGACTCTGCCATTTACTAATTTGACAAACATTCTTCCGGTTCACACAGTCTTTATCTCGGTGTTCATTTTACATCAGTTGAGTTTGAACTTCCTGAGCAGAAACAAATTAAATCAACCCATGATTCCTGTGTGAATGGATCAAATGGAACCTTTTTTTTAATGGAATCTGATTTTTGAATGACTTCTATTCCATAAATCGCTGGAGTATCACTGAGATGTTGAATTATATTAATAAGTTATATAAATGTTCGTTTTTCATTCAAAGTACTGATTGATAGATTTTGTATCAGTGAATTTTACTCCCCCATTTTAATTTCCAAAAATTAATGTAACTTTTAGTTTTTTTCAAACTCAATTTAAAATACAATAGTCAGTGGCACTGCAACCAGTGGAATCTGACTGCTTGGTTTCTCAGAACAGAAGACATTATTTAATATAAAATCAATCATAACACTGATATGTAAATAACTCCATACAACATTTAGCAGAGAAGAAATGAGATGCGACAGTTCAAGCAATATCCATGTATTGACTGAACACATATATTCTAAACCTGAATTTCAGATAGGTTGGATAGAAATGAGTTCCCCTTTCGAAAAACCTGCAATTATATTGTCCTACCATAATCAGGAACCTTGGCTTTTACTTTTGATTGCAGACATAGTGTATTGTCAATGTCAGTGGCTTCATTTGAAATGGAGAAAGCTTTTGACAGGATAAAATATCCTTATTTATTTCATATCCGACTGAGTGTTGCTGCTTGCAGCTTTTTTGCTCTTTACCAAAATCCTTTCATAACAAATCACACAAGATCCATTCCATCTGAACTGAATCAAAACAAAAAGGAATTGCAGCCAATTGTTTGCATTTGTTTCTGAATTGGTTTCTCATGGGTTAAGAAAATAACTTTACTCCAGCATCAAAAACATGCTGCTTCTCACGTGAAGGTACTGTCTCCAACGGTCAGTCATATGTTTTAATACTTTCACCAATTCAAATTTATTTATTTTCTGGAGGCATTTGATGAGTTTATAGATTTCTACAAAGATGGAATTAATCTCGGCATTTAACCATATCTTTTGGCCTGATATCTGTCTCAACATTGGTTTCCTCCCTTTACCAAGGTAACATAGGAACTGGAGTAGGTATTCAGCCTGAAAGCCCATTCAGGGTTACATTTTGACCAATCATCTTCCTGATTACTACTTTATCAAATTATCTCCATGTCCCGTGATGTCTTTAATTTCCAGAAATGTGTTGATTCCTGTCTTTGAACCTGCTCAATGTTTGAGTTACCACAGCTGTTAAGTCTTTAATGGCCTAACTCTTATTCAGAGACTGTGTCCCTGAATTATATGCTTACCATCCAGGGGAAACATCCTATTGACATAAACCCTCACATGCCTTCTAATTATCTTATAAATTCAAATGGAGTATCTGAGACATTGGAGCATTTCAGTACTAAATATCCTTTTTGATACAAGAAAATGGAATGTGTTGCTTTTGATCATTTTCAGCTCTAGTTAATTGTGCTTGTCTCTCTGGATAGAAACTAATTGATTTGAATGGCTGCAGTTGATGGGATTCATCTTTCTCAGGCCCACTCTGATCAAATTCCCTTTGTTTATTGAAAATGACAAGAGTTTTTTAGGAAGTTATAAATTCTAAAGTGAAAATAATGTAGTGGCCGAACAAATTTTATTGATGGTTTGAGCTTTCTAACTCTCTTTTTGCCTCCTAGGTACATGCATTTTAGGTTAGTTAAAAATCTTCACCACTGTTAACTTCCTGAGATGGTGGGAAATGATGTTGAGGGAAAAAGCAATTTACAACTTTTGTTCTTTGTCCTCTGAATAAAAAGATAATTTTTTGAGAATGTAATTGCTGAAACTTGGAATTGAATATGTTTTAAGTAAGCAAAGTCACACTCGTCCAAGAGGACCATAGGGCTGCTGTCCCTTCAGAGAGATATTAGTCGTGGTAAGTTCAACGTGAGGCGAGGGGTGAGGTTGAGAAAGTGGGAACTTCGTGGTAATTGCAGTCAGTGCAGGAATTGAATCCACACTATTGGCACTATTCTGCAACATAAGCTAGCCTTCTAGCCAAGTGAGCTAACCAACCACCACATAACCCTGTTGTAAATTGTGAAGATTAGATCACTATCCAGCAGATGTTGTGCCATGGGTGAAAAATGATGACTTTAATCATCCAAAGCAATGGGTGAGGTCTCAAGAATGAGCACGGTGACAAAACTGTCTAAAGGGTATCAAATATCTGGTACTAGTTAGAAGATCAATGTCACATTGGGGGTGAATGAATAAAAAAGTTTGCATTTGTACAGCACCTTGCACAACCTCAGGACTTAGTTTAGTGTTTGAGTGCTAATGAAGTATTTCTGATCTGTAGCTGCTGTTATTGTGCAGGGAAAGCAGTCAAATAAATGGGTGGATATTCTGTTTTAGGTACCACTTGAGTGAGATTTTGCTCAGAACATGAACATAGAACAGTACAGCACAGTACAGGTCCTTCGGCCCATGATGTTGTGCTGACCTATTATCCTACTAAGATCAAACTACCCTGCATACCCTACATTTTACTATCCTCCATGTGCCTATCCAAGAGTCGATTAAAAGTCTGTAAAGTATTTGACTCCACTACCACTGCTGGCAGCGCATTCCACAAGCCCACCACTCTCTGTGTGAAGTACCTCCCTCTGACATCTCCCCTATTCCTTCCTCCAAACACCTTAAAATTATGCCCCCTCGTAATAGTCATTTCCGCCCTGGGAAGAAGTCTCTGGCTATCCACTCTATCTATGCCTCTCATCATCTTGTAAACTTCTATCAAGTCACCTCTCATCCTTCTTCGCTCCAATGAAAAAAGCCCTAGCTCCCTCAACCTTTCCTCATAAGACCTGCCCCTCCAGTCCAGGCAGCATCCTGGTAAATCTCCTCTGCACCCTCTCTAAAGCTTCCACATCCTTCCTATAATGAGGTGACCAGAACTGAACACAATATTCCAAGTATGGTCTAACCAGTGTTTTATAGAGCTGCAGCATAACCTCACGGCTCTTAAACTTAATTGCCCTGCAAATGAAAGCCAACACACCATACACCTTGTTTACAACCCGATCAACTTGAGTAGCAACTTTGAGGGATTCTGGGCTTGGACCCCAAGATCCCTCTGCTCCTCCACACTGCCAAGAATCCTGCCATTAACCCTGTATTCTGCATTCAAATTCAACCTTCCAAAATGAATCATTTCACACTTTTCTGGGTTGAATTCCATCTGCCACTTCTTTGCCTAGCTCTGCATCCTGTCAATGTCCTGTTGCAACCTACAATAGCCCTCCATGCTGCCCACAACTCCATCAACCATCATGTCATCGGCAATCTTACTAACCCACCCTTCCACTTCCTCATCCAAGTCATTTATAAAGATCACAAACAGCAGAGGTCCCAGAACAGATCCCTTGGAACACCACTGGTCACCGAGCTCTAGGCTGAATACTTCCCACCTGCTACCACCCTCTGACTTCTATTGGACAGCCAGTTTTGTATCCAGACAGCCAAATTTCCCTGAATTCCATACCTCCTTACTTTCTGAATGAGCCTACAATGGGGAACCTTATCAAATGCCTTGCTAAAATCCATATATACCACATCCACCTTCAATGTGTTTTGTCACATCCTCTAAGAATTCAATAAGGCTTGTGAGACATGACCTGCCTCTCACAAAGCCATGCTGACTATTTCTAATCAAACTGTGCTTTTCCAAATAATCTAAATACTCTCTCTCAGAATCCTCTCCGATAATTTGCCCACCACAGAAGTAAGACTGATCGGTCTGTAATTCCCAGGATTATCCCTATTCACTTTCTTGAACAAGGGAATGACATTTGCCACTCTCCAATCATCTGGTACTACTCCAGTGGACAGTGAGGACGCAAAGATCATTGCCAAAGGGGTAGCAATCTCTTCCCTCGCTTCCCGTAGAAATCTTAGGTATATCCCCTCTGGCCCAGGGAACTTATCTATCTTCATGTTTTTCAAAATTTCTCGCACATCCTCCTTCCTAACATCAACCTGTTCGAGCATATCTGCCTGCTTCATGCTGTCCTCGTAAATGTCAAGATCCCTCTCACTGGTGAATACTGAAGCAAAGTATTCATTAAGGACCTCCCCTACCTCCTCTGACTCCACGCACAAGTTCCCCCCACTATCCCTGACTGGCCCTACCCTGAGTCTGGCCATCCTCTTGTTCCTCACAGAAGCATAGAACGCATTGAGTTTTTCCTCGATCCTACCTGCCAAGGTTTTCTCGTACCCCCTTCTAGCTCTCCTAAGTCCATTCTTTAGTTCCTTCCTGGCTACCTTGTAGACCTCTAGAGCCCTGTTTGATCTTTGCTTCATCAACCTTAAGGAAGCTTTCTTCTTCCTCTTGACTAGGTGTTCCACATGTCTTGACATCCAAGGTTCCTTCACCTGACCAACCTTTCCTTGCATCAGTGGAACAAACCGAACCAGTACTTGGAGCAACTGCTCCTTAAAGAACCATCCTGTTCTTCTTCAAAATTGTGCAATGTGATATTTTGCATCCACCTATTTGGGGGTACATAGTGTGAGCTGACTTGCACAGAGGCTGGTATCCTGTCACCAATTCGCCTTCTATTTACTTGTGCACAGCACATTGGCTGTGGTCAGCCAGCTCGGAGTCTGTCCCCTGAACTGAGGAGATTCGAAATCCCCTGTTTATGTCTGTCAGCCAGGGCTTCCTGATTGGCCCAGGATGACAACATCAATCAAGGATCTCGTAGTCAACAAAGTCGACCTGGTTCCAATCATGACCTCGTGTCTCATTTGAAAAATAATTCTTCCAGCAGCGTGGCATTCCTTTGTTACAGCACTGAATGGTCTACCTGGAATATGCAGTCATGTCTCTGGAGTAGGACTTGACCCACACCTGACTTAGAGGCAAGAGTGCTACAAATTGAGCCATGGTTGACATTGGTGATTTGTGTAGCATTACGGTGGGGTGGGAGGGCATGCCTTGTTGGAGGATGTACTGTGTGGGGCGCCTCTGGACTCAATGTTGAAATAGCTACTTTTTTTTTCTTTAATTTTGTCAATAAATTGTATTATATAATTTAAAACAAATGGAAGCACCAGACCAGAAATTGCAGATTGGGTTTGAATAAAATGAGCAGGGCAGACAATGGCAGATGAAATTTAATGCAGACAAATCTGCACCATTGCATGTCACAATAAACATTGTGGTGAATTATGGTGAAATAGCTAAGGGCACAGACCGGCAATCAACTATAACCACGGCAGAAATATACAAATCATTGGAAATTGCATAGCACTCTGTTCATAATACACCTTGACTGCTGTCTCCAGTTCTGGTTTCTAAGAAGCAAACTGGAAAAGGAACAGATTAAAACCTCAAAATTGATCTGTGATGGAATGCATTTTAAGTGCATTTTAAGAAAACGCTGGTCGTACTTCATAGTTTTAACATGGATAGGAGATATATATGTGGTGACCCAATCAAGGTAACTTAGACCATATGGAATATCTTCACTGAAATCACATTTCAAGTTCACGTGGAGTGGGGGCAAAGGTTCCTTTTAGTCAAGAATAAAACTTGGGGTTTTATCAAAACAATTAACCTATTCTGTTTATATATTCTATTTTACCACTGTTATAAATTTCTATCTGAATCAGCTGGGTGCCTGCAATTCCGAAGAAAACACTTAAAGCATTAAAATAGCCTGGTGTGAGAATTAAGTGTCTTAATTAGATTTTGACTTACATTCCAAATTGCTTCTTCTGGATAGATGAAAATGAATTTTTTTTTAAAATGTCAGATCTAATGATGCCTTTTGCTCATAATGGCTGCTTAAGTCATTGTTCGTGATTGCTGGTTACTGTATTGATTTGGATAAACTCACAGCTATTGCATTTCTAAATGTTTTTCAATTTTAATTGCTAAATTTATGTTGCCAGTTCTTTTTGTTAGTGTGCATATTTTGCTTATTTGACCGCAAAGTTCTTGATTTAAACATATTAAAACTATGTTCATAGCAAATTATTATAATTTCTTTCCTATTATATGTCTCATCCTTATTTCCATCTTAATTGCCCCAGGACCAGAGTGATTAAATTTTATTAGTTATCAACTTTATTTCACAGAAAAGGTCAGGCACTTGCCCACTTTTTCTTTTCCAGCACTGGAAATGTAATCAGTATTTGTGCGCATTCATCCAACGTATGTGTAAACATTAAAGAGGACTATGTAATGTTTTATCACAGCCTCCCTTTCCAGCAAGAAGCTACAAGTTCCTCATTGTCTCCAGTCAATGTCCTAACATTTATAAAGGAGCTTTAAAGTAGCAATTCTCCCAAGTCCTTGGAGTGAAGTATTTATAATTTTGTTTTTACCATTGCCTGCAGCACCATATCTTTGTAGTGTGGTTGAAGTCCCCCTGCTCCAGCGATGTGTCATAATATGTCTGAATGGGTTGACTGAAAAAATATCTGCATATTTAACAGCTGCATCAGAATGCAACTTGAACAATCATTCCACGAGCTACTACTCACTACAATAACTTTGAGCTACTATATCTTATCAATCATCATCACACTTATCCTCCTTACAAAGTCTACTCAGCATGCCCCATCCTTAATCTTATGTATTCAAATATTTTGCTATCAAGTCATTTAAACTCTGCAAAGACATAACATTGATTTGATTCAGTTGAAGATATTGAAAAGAATTGAAGACATTTGCTAATTTTTTTGTCAGAATGTAATTTGCAGGGCGTGTTTTCAGTCTTTGAAATGATGATAATGATAGATTATAGCATTGAATAGAATTATCTGGTTGCCAAATGGATTGTCCATGTTTTCTGAGGAACTTTTTTGGAAGAGAAGCTGAGCAATATAAAACCAATAGCTTGTTGTATGAAAAATGACAATAGGAAAGGAATCATGCCATCTCTAAAAATGAAGAACACTCTTGTTTTCAAGGATATTTTTGTATTGAGTTAAAGTGGTCAAGTTATTGATTTAATCTGCGATAGTAGGAACTGCAGATGCTGGAGAATCCGAGACAACAAGGTGCAGGGCTGAATGAACACAGCAGGCCAAGCAGCATCATAGGAGCAGAGAGGCTGACGTTTCGGGCCTAGACCCTTCATCAGAAAAGGGGGAGGGGAAGGGGGTTCTGAAATAAATAGGGAGAGAGTGGGAGGCGGATAGAAGATGGATATAGGAGAGGATAGGTGGAGAGGAAACAAACAGGTCGAAGAGGCGGGGATGGGGCCAGTAAAGGTGAGTGTAGGTGGGGAGTTAGGAAGGGGATAGGTCAGTCCAGGGAGGACGGACAGGTCAAGGGGGCGGGATGAGGTTGGTCGGTAGGAGATGGAGGTGCGGCTTGAGGTGGGAGGAGGGGATAGGTGGGAGGAAGAACA